>NC_092342.1:217720384-218023269 GCF_046630445.1 Rutidosis leptorrhynchoides
AAGCTACCCCATCGAGCCCAAGCGCTCCTAAGCCTCTAGTATAAAAACTAGCTAGCTTCATAATCACAATACCTATAAAAAGTTAAACAACGAGAGGGGTAAGCATAAAGCTTAGTGAATGCAATAATTATACACATACATATATAATATACCTACTTGCAATACTTACTCACATACCGCATACATGCTAGCAACACAATTAGCTTATCATCACAAGTATAAAGCTATTAACCTCCAATACCACAAGCTAGCACAACAATAGCATATATATAACACGAAAAATATAATATGCTACACTACAATACAATAACCATGGTTAAACAACCGTACAAGGGAATGGCGCTCGCGGAAGGCTATCGGTGTTCATAACATCCGTTAGTGTACTTAACACCTCGTATCACTAAAACCTCGGGTGGCATCTTAACACCTCGATACTTCACCCCGGATGGCGTCTTAACACCTCGACACTTCATCCGTTAATTTCTTGGAGTGGCATCTTAACACCTCGATACTTCACCCCGAGTGGCATCTTAACACCTCGATGCTTCACTCTTTACTTTACAGAGTGGCGCCTTAACACCTTGACACTTCACTCCTAGGTGGCATCTTAACACCTCGATGCTTCACCCCGAGTGGAATCTTAACACCTCGATGCTTCACTCGTCAATTACTTAGAGTGGCATCTTAACACCTCGATGCTTCACTCTGAGTGGCGTCTTAACACCTCGACACTTCACTCGTCACGTGAAACGTGGTGTCTTAGCACCTCGACACTTCACATCTCACGCTACAACAAATAAATACATTATATACCTACACATATAATTATTCCACTCACCTTGAAATGCCCGCACAAGTCTTGTACAACATGATCTCCGTCCTCAAATCCGAGCAAGTAATCACCTATATTACACATGGGGAAAATATACACATAAATAGCCATTCTCTAAAAGAGAACCCGACACAAACATCCCTTAACCAAGGGATTACACCTTGCTCGCCAAAACCCGCCCATTTAACACCTAATGGACACAAACCAACTACCAAACCAACTACCACTTCGGGTGGTAATTTAAACCCACTCAACAAAGTACAATTTAACCTAAATCATACATGACACCGATTAGACCAACCTAGGTCTTAACAATAAATTACCACTTAGGTAGTAATCATTTCAAACGCCATGTACACCAAAAACATAACACGTGTAATATCGACCAATATTGCTTTTGACCACATTTTACTTTTGGTAAAATGTCATTTTAACCCAAAATCTCTTCCCACGATTACTTTCATTTAAACACGTCATTTAACACTTAACCAAAGAAAAGAAAATCCTCAACCAATGGACCAAAGTTAATAATGGTCAATGGTGTTTCAACTAAGGAAGCAAAATATTGGGAAAATTACCAATTTTCCGATGAATCGGATCCTGATGAGGATTCCGATGATGTTATAGAAATTACCCTGACCCAATTTAATGAGGCAAAAGAAAATAATAAGGGAAAAGGTATAAAAATAGAGAAACCCGATTCCAACCCCGATGAACTTTATATGTATCGGCAACATCCGTATTTCCTAAAATGTAACAATGACCCGGGAATCTCTAAACCACCAGGTTTTTCTAAACCATTGTGGAAAAAGACAGCTCGTATTAGGGGAGCATCATATATCCGTAGGAAATTAGCAAAACGAACCAAGTCCGAAGAAGAAGAAACGAGTGAGTCGGATTAAAGAGTTGTAATCATGTTGTGTAATATATGTAATATAGTGTGCTTGTACTTTTATGTTCTATGTAAAAATTGCTTGTATTGTTTGTTAATTATCTTTTACGAATTTAATCCTTGTCTATTTTACAGTATAAAAACAAAATGGATGTTAAGGGTAGACAACCGAATATTTTAGAAGACCTACCAGAGGATATGATTGAGGAAATCTTGTCTAGAGTTGGTCAGAATTGATCAGCACATTTAGTTATGGCGAAATTAACTTGTCAAACATTTGAAAGACTTTCCAGAAATGCCTTAGTTTATAAAAGGCTTTCCTTTGATAGGTGGGGTATATCACATTGGGGAGACCGTAAGTTACGCCGTATTTTCTTTAAAGCGTTAAATGCGGGGAACCCAAATGCAATTTTACGCTACGGGTTAAGAATCTATTTTGACTCAACATATCCCAACATAGGATTTCGTGAGTTAGAAAGAGCTTCTAACATGCAACATAAAGAAGCATGTTATGCTTACAGGTTAATAATGTTCGCTTCTCATCAAATTGAGAAAAAGAACATTGGGTTGCAACTTTTAAATAAAACATTCTCACAAGTGATGGACTCGGTAGTTGAGATGAGAAACAAGGTTTTTAGATTATTACGGGGCTGTTAGACATTACGAAACCCTCGTCCTTTTGATGACATTACAACATGCTGCCTAGCCAATGGCCATAATGGTTATTTTTCACAAGACTAAGGATGGAAGTCGTCTTAGTAAAACCAGAATGCATGACTTGTTTCTGGACTTATGAATTACGTGTCTTTATTTCCTTTGCTGAACAACTTGCGTATTAACTAGATTTATCTTCAAAACTGTCATGTATCAAAGTGTACTATATTTCATGTTATATGTAATATAGCGAAGTTGTAAGTTTGAAGAATATTTGTATGTGATATATTATTATAATCAGTTTTTCATATAGAATTTTAGTAGTTGAATTGTATATTAGCTACTAAGTATGAACTTAACGGGTAGGTAGTACCCAAATTTAAACTTATAAAATGCTAATATAAAGAAAAAGCTTTTATAAATGAGTTCATATTATGCTACGAAATACTATTGACTACTCTTAATATTCGGTATGATTAACTCGATTCTGTTGGCTATTTTGAAGGAAATGGCACCGACTACTCGACACACCATGAATATGAGCGAAGAGGAATTTCGTACTGTTCTTGCTGCAAACATAGCTGCAATACAGGCTGCGCTACATACCAACAATAACTCTGAATCTAGCAATGCAGCTAACGGCGCAAGAAATCGTGTAGGATGTACCTACAAAGAATTCACTGCCTGCAAACCTTTGGAATTTGATGCAACCGAAGGGCTAATTGGATTGAAACGGTGGACCGAGAAAGTCGAATCGGTGTTTGCCATAAGTAAGTGTACTGAAGAGGACAAAGTTAAGTACGCTACGCATACCTTCACAGGTACTGCGTTAACGTGGTGGAACACCTATCTTGAACAGGTAGGACAAAATGCTGCTTACGCACTACCGTGGTTGGCATTCAAGCAATTGATGAACGAGCAGTACCGTCCTAGAAACGAAGTCAATAAACTCAAGGCAGAACTTAGATAGTTACGAACACAAGGGTTCGACGTTACCACATATGAACGACGATTCATAGAGTTGTGCCTATTGTGTTCGGGAGCATTCGAAGATGAAGAAGAAAAGATCGACGCGTTTGTAAAAGGGTTACCAGTAAGGATTCAAGAAGATGTAAGTTCACATGAGCCCGCTTCTATACAGAAGGCAAGTCGAATGGCTCATAAACTCATAAATCAGATTGAGGGAAGAATTAAAGAGCAGACGACTGAAGAAGCCAATACGAAACAACTCAAGAGAAAGTGGGAGAAAAACGGTGACAAGAGTCACCAGGACTACAACAACAACAATTACAACCACAATAGCAACAACTATCCCAACAACCGCAACAACAATAGCAACAATAAGCGCAATCCTAACAATAACTACACCAAACATCCCAACAACAACAACAACAACTACAACAACCATTTCAACAACAATAACAATCCCAACAACAACCTCAATAACAACAACGGCAACAAAAACCAAAAACAGCCATGTCATAGGTGTGAAGAAAATCATCATGGGTTTTGCATGACATTTTGCAACATGTGTAAAAGAAATGGTCATAGCACGACAAAGTGTGAGCTCTATGGACCAAAGTTTAACAGAACTAATGGAATAAATAATGTCGGAACAAGTAATGCCGAAACGAATAGTGTCGGAGCAAGTAATACCAACGCTGTTTGTTATAAATGTGGAAAACCAGGCCACATTATTAGAAATTGCCCGAATCAGGGGAATACTAATGGGCAGGGCCGTGGAAGAGTTTTTAATATTAATGCGGCAGAAGCACAGGAAGACCCGGAGCTTGTTACGGGTACATTTTTTATTGACGATAAATCTGCTTATGTTTTATTTGATTTAGGTACGGATAGAAGCTATATGAGTAGAGAATTTTGTGCTAAATTAAGTTGCCCATTAATGCCTTTGGATAGTAAATTTTTACTCGAATTAGCAAACGGTAAATTAATTTCAGCAGATAATATATGTCGGGATAGAGAAATTAAACTGGGGGATGAAACGTTTAAAATTGATTTAATACCAGTCGAGTTAGGGAGTTTTGATGTAATAATTGTCATGGACTGGTTGAAGAAGGTAAGAGCAGAGGTCGTTTGTTACAAAAATGAAATTCGCATTATGCGTGAAAAAGGAAAACCTTTAATGGTGTACGGAGAAAAGAACAACGCGCAATTAAATCTTATTAGTAGTTTGAAGGCACAAGAACTAATAAGAAAAGGTTGTTACATCATTCTAGTACAGATCAAGGAAGTTAAACCTGAAGAAAAGAACATCAGTGATGTTCCCGTCGCAAAAGAATTTCCCGATGTATTTCCGAAAGAATTACTGGGATTACCCCCACATCGATCCGGTGAATTTCAAATAGACCTTGTACCAGGAGCTGCACCAATAGCTCGTGCTCCATACAGACTCGCACCCAGCAAAATGAAAGAATTACAAAGTCAGTTACTGGAACTTTTAGAGCGTGGTTTCATTCGACCAAGAACATCACCATGGGGAGCTCCTGTTTTGTCTGTCAAGAAGAAAGACGGTACATTTAGGTTGTGTATCGACTACCGAGAGTTGAACAAACTTACCATCAAGAACTACTACCCACTACCGAGAATTGATGACTTATTTGATCAACTACAAGGCTCGTCTGTTCAATCAAAGATCAATTTGCGTTCTGGATATCATCAAATGCGGGTGAAGGAGGATGATATTCCAAAGACTGCTTTTAGGACGCGTTACGGTCATTACGAGTTTATGGTTATGCCGTTTGGATTGACTAACGCACCAGCTGTGTTCATGGACCTCATGAACAGAGTGTGTTGGCCATATCTTGACAAGTTTGTCATTGTTTTCATCGATGACAAACTTATTTACTCGAAGAATGATCAAGAGCACGAAGAACATTTGAGAAAAGTGCTAGAGTTGCTGAGAAAAGAAAAATTGTAAGCTAAGTTTTCAAAGTGTGCATTTTGGTTGGAAGAAGTTCAATTCCTCGGTCACATAGTGAACAAAGAAGGTATTCAGGTGGATCCAGCAAAGATTGAAACCGTTGAAAAGTGGGAAACCCCGAAAACTCCAAAACACACACGCTAGTTTTTAGGACTAGCTGGTTACTACAGAAGGTTCATCCAAGACTTTTCCAGAATAGCAAAACCCTTGACTGCATTAATGCATAAAGGGAAGAAATTTGAATGTAAAGATGAACAAGAGAAAGCGTTTCAATTGTTACAGAAAAAGTTAACTACGGCACCTATATTGTCATTACCTGAAGGGAATGATGATTTTGTGATATATTGTCATGCCTCAAAGCAAGGTCTCGGTTGTGTATTAATGCAACGAACGAAAGTAATTGCTTATGCGTCTAGACAATTGAAGATTCACGAGCAGAATTATACGACGCATGATTTGGAATTAGGCGCAGTTGTTTTTGCATTAAAGACTTGGAGGCACTACTTATATGGGGTCAAAAGTATTATATATACCGATCACAAAAGTCTTCAACACATATTTAATCAGAAACAACTGAACATGAGGCAGCGCATGAAATGTCCCGTTCTTATTGATTAAAAACGTTCCATATTAATTGATTTCGTTGCGAGGTTTTGACCTCTATATGAGACATTTTTCAAAGACTGCATTCATTTTAAAACAAACCATAACCTTTATTTCATCAATAAAGGTTTAAAAAGCTTTACGTAGATTATCAAATAATGATAATCTAAAATATCCTGTTTACACACGACCATTACATAATGGTTTACAATACAAATATGTTACAACAAAATAAGTTTCTTGAATGCAGTTTTTACACAATATCATACAAGCATGGACTCTAAATCTCGTCCTTATTTAAGTATGCGACAGCGGAAGCTCTTAATAATCACCTGAGAATAAACATGCTTAAAACGTCAATAAAAATGTTGGTGAGTTATAGGTTTAACCTATATATATCAAATCATAATAATAGACCACAAGATTTCATATTTCAATACACATCCCATACATAGAGATAAAAATCATTCATATGGTGAACACCTGGTAACCGACATTAACAAGATGCATATATAAGAATATCCCCATCATTCTGGGACACCCTTCGGATATGATATAAATTTCGAAGTACTAAAGCATCCGGTACTTTGGATGGGGTTTGTTAGGCCCAATAGATCTATCTTTAGGATTCGCGTCAATTAGGGTGTCTGTTCCCTAATTCTTAGATTACCAGACTTAATAAAAAGGGGCATATTCGATTTCGATAATTCAACCATAGAATGTAGTTTCATGTACTTGTGTCTATTTTGTAAATCATTTATAAAACCTGCATGTATTCTCATCCCAAAAATATTAGATTTTAAAAGTGGGACTATAACTCACTTTCACAGATTTTTTACTTCGTCGGGAAGTAAGACTTGGCCACTGGTTGATTCACGAACCTATAACAATATATACATATATATCAAAGTATGTTCAAAATATATTTACAACACTTTTAATATATTTTGATGTTTTAAGTTTATTAAGTCAGCTGTCCTCGTTAGTAACCTACAACTAGTTGTCCACAGTTAGATGTACAGAAATAAATCGATAAATATTATCTTGAATCAATCCACGACCCAGTATATACGTATTTCAGTATTGATCACAACTCAAACTATATATATTTTGGAATCAACCTCAACCCTGTATAGCTAACTCCAACATTCACATATAGAGTGTCTATGGTTGTTCCGAAATATATATAGATGTGTCGACATGATAGGTCGAAACATTGTATACGTGTCTATGGTATCTCAAGATTACATAATATACAATACAAGTTGATTAAGTTATGGTTGGAATAGATTTGTTACCAATTTTCACGTAGCTAAAATGAGAAAAATTATCCAATCTTGTTTTACCCATAACTTCTTCATTTTAAATCCGTTTTGAGTGAATCAAATTGCTATGGTTTCATATTGAACTCTATTTTATGAATCTAAACAGAAAAAGTATAGGTTTATAGTCTAAAAAATAAGGTACAAGTCGTTTTTGTAAAGGTAGTCATTTCAGTCGAAAGAACGACGTCTAGATGACCATTTTAGAAAACATACTTCCACTTTGAGTTTAACCATAATTTTTGGATATAGTTTCATGTTCATAATAAAAATCATTTTCTCAGAATAACAACTTTTAAATCAAAGTTTATCATAGTTTTTAATTAACGAACCCAAAATAGCCCGCGGTGTTACTACGACGGCGTAAATCCGGTTTTACGGTGTTTTTCGTGTCTCCAGGTTTTAAATCATTAAGTTAGCATATCATATAGATATAGAACATGTGTTTAGTTGATTTTAAAAGTCAAGTTAGAAGGATTAACTTTTGTTTGCGAACAAGTTTAGAATTAACTAAACTATGTTCTAGTGATTACAAGTTTAAACCTTCGAATAAGATAGCTTTATATGTATGAATCGAATGATGTTATGAACATCATTGCTACCTTAAGTTCCTTGGATAAACCTACTAGAAAAGAGAAAAATGGATCTAGCTTCAATGGATCCTTGGATGGCTCGAAGTTCTTGAAACAAAATCATGACACGAAAACAAGTTCAAGTAAGATCATCACTTGAAATAAGATTGTTATAGTTATAGAAATTGAACCAAAGTTTGAATATGATTATTACCTTGTATTAGAATGATAACCTACTGTAAGAAACAAAGATTTCTTGAGGTTGGATGATCACCTTACAAGATTGGAAGTGAGCTAGCAAACTTGAATGTATTCTTGATTTTATGTAACTAGAACTTGTAGAATATATGAAGAACACTTAGAACTTGAAGATAGAACTTGAGAGAGATCAATTAGATGAAGAAAATTGAAGAATGAAAGTGTTTGTAGGTGTTTTTGGTCGTTGGTGTATGGATTAGATATAAAGGATATGTAATTTTGTTTTCATGTAAAATAAGTCATGAATGATTACTCATATTTTTGTAATTTTATGAGATATTTCATGCTAGTTGCCAAATGATGGTTCCCACATGTGTTAGGTGACTCACATAGGCTGCTAAGAGCTGATCATTGGAGTGTATATACCAATAGTACATACATCTAAAAGCTGTGTATTGTACGAGTACGAATACGGGTGCATACGAGTAGAATTGTTGATGAAACTGAACGAGGATGTAATTGTAAGCATTTTTATTAAGTAGAAGTATTTTGATAAGTGTATTGAAGTCTTCCAAAAGTGTATAAATACATATTAAAACACTACATGTATATACATTTTAACTGATTCGTTAAGTCATCGTTAGTCGTTACATGTAAGTGTTGTTTTGAAACCTTTAGGTTAACGATCTTTTAAATGTTGTTAACCCAATGTTTATAATATCAAATGAGATTTTAAATTATTATATTATCATGATATTATCATGTATGAATATCTCTTAATATGATATATATACATTAAACGTCTTTACAACGATAATCGTTACATATATGTCTCGTTTAAAAATCATTAAGTTAGTAGTCTTGTTTTTACATATGTAGTTCATTGTTAATATACTTAATGATATGTTTACTTATCATAGTATCATGTTAACTATATATATATCCATATATATGTCATCATATAGTTTTTACAAGTTTTAACGTTCGTGAATCACCGGTCAACTTGGGTGGTCAATTGTCTATATGAAACATATTTCAATTAATCAAGTCTTAACAAGTTTGATTGCTTAACATGTTGGAAACATTTAATCAGGTAAATATCAATCTCAATTAATATATATAAACATGGAAAAGTTCGGGTCACTACAGTACCTACCCGTTAAATAAATTTCGTCCCGAAATTTTAAACAGTTGAAGGTGTTGACGAATCTTCTAGAAATAGATGCGGGTATTTCTTCTTCATCTGATCTTCACGCTCCCAGGTGAACTGGGGTCCTCTACGAGCATTCCATCGAACCTTAACAATTGGTATCTTGTTTTGCTTAAGTCTTTTAACCTCACGATCCATTATTTCGACGGGTTCTTCGATGAATTGAAGTTTTTCGTTGATTTGGATTTCATCTAACGGAATAGTGAGATCTTCTTTAGCAAAACATTTCTTCAAATTCGAGACGTGGAAAGTGTTATGTACAGCCGCGAGTTGTTGAGGTAACTCACGTCGGTAAGCTACTGGTCCGAAACGATCAATAATCTTGAATGGTCCAATATACCTTGGATTTAATTTTCCTCATTTACCAAATCGTACAACGCCTTTCCAAGGTGCAACTTTAAGCATGACCATCTCTCCAATTTCAAATTCTATATCTTTTCTTTTAATGTCAGCGTAGCTCTTTTGTCGACTTTGGGCGGTTTTCAACCGTTGTTGAATTTGGATGATCTTCTCGGTAGTTTCTTGTATAATCTCCGGACCCGTAATCTGTCTATCCCCCACTTCACTCCAACAAATTGGAGACCTGCACTTTCTACCATAAAGTGCTTCAAACGGCGCCATCTCAATGCTTGAATGGTAGCTGTTGTTGTAGGAAAATTCTGCTAACGGTAGATGTCGATCCCAACTGTTTCCGAAATCAATAACACATGCTCGTAGCATGTCTTCGAGCGTTTGTATCGTCCTTTCGCTCTGCCCATCAGTTTGTGGATGATAGGCAGTACTCATGTCTAGACGAGTTCCTAATGCTTGCTGTAATGTCTGCCAGAATCTTGAAATAAATCTGCCATCCCTATCAGAGATAATAGAGATTGGTATTCCATGTCTGGAGATGACTTCCTTCAAATACAGTCGTGCTAACTTCTCCATCTTGTCATCTTCTCTTATTGGCAAGAAGTGTGCTGATTTGGTGAGACGATCAACTATTACCCAAATAGTATCAAAACCACTTGCAGTCCTTGGCAATTTAGTGATGAAATCTATGGTAATGTTTTCCCATTTCCATTCCGGGATTTCGGGTTGTTGAAGTAGACCTGATGGTTTCTGATGCTCAGCTTTGACCTTAGAACACGTCAAACATTCTCCTACGTATTTAGCAACATCGGCTTTCATACCCGGCCACTAAAAATGTTTCTTGAGATCCTTGTACATCTTCCCCGTTCCAGGATGTATTGAGTATCTGGTTTTATGAGCTTCTCTAAGTACCATTTCTCTCATATCTCCAAATTTTGGTACCCAAATCCTTTCAGCCCTATACCGGGTTCCGTCTTCCAGAATATTAAGATGTTTCTCCGATCCTTTGGGTATTTCATCCTTTAAATTTCCCTCTTTTAAAACTCCTTGTTGCGCCTCCTTTATTTGAGTAGTAAGGTTATTATGAATCATTATATTCATAGATTTTACTCGAATGGGTTCTCTGTCCTTCCTGCTCAAGGCATCGGCTACCACATTTGCCTTCCCCGGGTGGTAACGAATCTCAAAGTCGTAATCATTCAATAATTCAATCCACCTACGCTGCCTCATATTCAGTTGTTTCTGATTAAATATGTGTTGAAGACTTTTGTGGTCGGTATATATAATACTTTTGACCCCATATAAGTAGTGCCTCCAAGTCTTTAATGCAAAAACAACCACGCTTAATTCCAAATCATGCGTCGTATAATTTTGTTCGTGAATCTTCAATTGTCTAGACGCATAAGCAATCACCTTCGTTCGTTGCATTAATACACAACCGAGACCTTGCTTTGATGCGTCACAATAAATCACAAAATCATCATTCCCTTCAGGCAATGACAATATAGATGCCGTAGTTAGCTTTTTCTTCATTAACTGAAACGCTTTCTCTTGTTCATCATTCCATTCAAATTTCTTCCCTTTATGCGTTAATGCAGTCAAGGGTTTTGCTATTCTGGAAAAGTCTTGGATGAACCTTCTGTAGTAACCAGCTAGTCCTAAAAACTGGCGTATGTTTTTCGGAGTTTTCGGGGTTTCCCACTTTTCAACAGTTTCTATCTTTGCCGGATCCACCTTAATACCTTCTTTGTTCACTATGTGACCGAGGAATTGAACTTCTTCCAACCAAAATGCACACTTTGAAAACTTAGCGTACAATTCTTCCTTCCTCAATACTTCTAACACCTTTCTCAAATGTTCACCGTGTTCTTGGTCATTCTTTGAGTAAATAAGTATGTCATCAATGAAAACAATGACAAACTTGTCAAGGTATGGTCCACACACTCGGTTCATAAGGTCTATGAACACAGCTGGTGCATTAGTTAAACCAAACGGCATGACCATAAACTCGTAATGACCGTAACGTGTTCGGAAAGCAGTCTTTGGAATATCATCTTCTTTCACCCGCATTTGATGATACCCGGAACGTAAGTCAATCTTTGAATAAATAGACGAGCCTTGTAGTTGATCAAATAAGTCGTCGATTCTCGGTAGTGGGTAGCGGTTCTTGATGGTAAGTTTGTTCAACTCTCGGTAGTCGATACACAACCTGAATGTACCATCTTTCTTCTTGACAAACAAAACAGGAGCTCCCCACGGTGATGTTCTTGGTCGAATGAAACCACGCTTTAAAAGTTCTTGTAATTGGCTTTGCAGTTCTTTCATTTCGTTGGGTGCGAGTCTGTAAGGAGCACGAGCTATTGGTGCAGCTCCTGGTACAAGATCTATTTGAAATTCAACGGATCGATGTGGGGGTAATCCTGGTAATTCTTTCGGAAATACATCGGGAAATTCTTTTGCGACGGGAACATCATTGATGCTCTTTTCTTCAGTTTGTACTTTCTCGACGTGTGCTAGAACAGCATAGCAACCTTTTCTTATTAGTTTTTGTGCCTTCAAATTACTAATAAGATGTAGCTTCGTGTTGCCCTTTTCTCCGTACACCATTAAGGGTTTTCCTTTTTCTCGTATAATGCGAATTGCATTTTTGTAACAAACGATCTCTGCTTTCACTTCTTTCAACCAGTCCATACCGATTATCACATCAAAACTCCCTAACTCTACTGGTATCAAATCAATCTTAAATGTTTCGCTAACCAATTTAATTTCTCGATTCCGACATATATTATCTGCTGAAATTAATTTACCATTTGCTAATTCGAGTAAAAATTTACTATCCAAAGGCGTCAATGGACAAATTAATTTAGCACAAAAATCTCTACTCATATAGCTTCTATCCGCACCCGAATCAAATAAAACGTAAGCAGATTTATTGTCAATAAGAAACGTACCCGTAACAAGCTCCGGGTCTTCCTGTGCCTCTGCCGCATTAATATTGAAAACTCTTCCGTGGCCTTGTCCATTCGTGTTCTCCTGATTCGGGCAATTTCTAATAATGTGGCCCGGTTTTCCACATTTATAACAAACTACATTGGCATAACTTGCTCCGACACTACTTGCTCCGCCATTACTCGTTCCGACACCATTTGTTCCTTTCGTTCTATTAACCCCTGGTCCGTAGACCTCACACTTCGCCGCGCTATGACCATTTCTTTTACACTTGTTGCAAAATTTGGTGCAGAACCCCGAGTGATACTTTTCACACCTTTGGCATAGCTGAAAGGACCCGTTCATATACATTATAAACGATTCACAATAGTTGATTACATCGCGAGGTATTTGACCTCTATATGATACATTTTACAAACATTGCATTCGTTTTTAAAAAGACAAACTTTCTTTACAATGAAAGTTGACGGCATGCACACCATTTCATAATACATCCAACTATAATTGACATAATAATAATCTTGATGAACTCAATGACTCGAATGCAACGTCTTTCAAAATATGCCATGAATGACTCCAAGTAATATCCTTAAAATAAGCTAATGCACAGCGGAAGATTTCTTTAATACCTGAGAATAAACATGCTTTAAAGTGTCAACCAAAAGGTTGGTGAGTTCATAGGTTTATCATAACAATCATTTCAATATATTAATAGACCACAAGATTTTCGTTTATAAATATATGTACACTCGCAAGTGTATAAAAGTATTCTATAAGTTGTAGGCACCCGGTAACAAGCCTTAACGTTCATGTTTTACCCTCTGAAGTACACCAGATCAGGTGTGTTTAAAATAACCTCGAAGTACTAAAGCATCCCATAGTCAGGATGGGGTTTGTCAGGCCCAATAGATCTATCTTTAGGACTCGCGCCTACCGTACATAGACAAGTAGTTTAATGTTACCAAGCTAAGGGTATATTTCTGGTTTAAACCCACGTAGAATTAGTTTTAGTACTTGTGCCTATTTCGTAAAACATTTATAAAAACAGCGCATGTATTCTCAGTCCCAAAAATATATATAAAAGGGAGCAAATGAAACTCACCATACTGTATTTCGTAGTAAAAATACATATAACGTCATTGAACAAGTGCAAGGTTGGCCTCGGATTCACGAACCTAAATTAATTATATATATTTATGTGTTGGTCAATATTTGTCTAACAAATTAGGTCAAGTCATAGTGTACCACAATCCTAATGCTCGAGACTAATATGCAAAAGTCAACAAAAGTAAATTTGACTCAAAATAATTTCCAAAAATCTATACATGATTAATATATAGTTTAAATATCATCGTTTTATATTTTTAAATATTTTTAAAAGATTTATTAGAGTAAATAATATAATTTATTTATTAATAAATAAAATTTTATATTAAATTTATATAATAAAATATACTTTCATATATATTAAGTAATAAAATTTATAGGGTTCATTTAATATCATAAAGATAATATGATAGGTATTATTAAAGTAAGTTATTACACGTAGTAAAATATGTTTGTATCACATATTTATTTGATAAAATAATATCTATAATGATAGTAAGTAAAAGTTGTATTATTTTGTAATAATAATTATTATTATAAAAATATCAATATTTATAATTACTAAGATGACATTATGATAAAACGATAATTCTAATTATGATAACTTTAATATTTACGATAATTTTTAATATTATCTTTAAAATAATAATTCTATTTAAAATAATAATAATAATGATATTTTATAGTAATAATGACATTTCTATTAAAATGATAATTTTTGTTAAAATGATAGTTTTAATACTAACGACACTTTTAATAATAATAGTAATGATAAAAATAATAAGAACGATAATTTTATCTAAATCAATATCTTATAATATTTCAATTTCATCATGATACTCTTACTCATTATTTCCTAATCGTTTCGTTTAATAGCTTTTAATCGTATTTTATATCGTGTTCATAATAATGATAATATTAATAATAATACTAATAATAATAATAATAATAATAATAATTAGATAATAATAATAATACTAATGATAACTTTAACGATAATAACGATAGTAATAATAATAAAAAATAACAATTTTTAATGATAAATCCCTTTTATTGATAAAGATAATAATAATCATAATAATAAGATAAAACTAGAACGACGATAAAAACGACGATAATAATAATCATTTTTAATAAAAATATCGAAAATTCAATTGATTATAACTTCTAATCCGTTCATCGAAACCATTCGATATCTAAAGGAAAAGTTCTTAATTTTTTGCTAGCTTTCCAAGGACATGCATATCTTATACCTTATCTCAACCGCAAGTGTAACTAATTCAAGATTCAACCTAACTTGTCTAAGGGCAATATCAAAAGTACAAGCATGCATAATCCTAAATACTCGAGCACTAGTCAGGGATACACTATTAGTATGTAAAAGTTAAATTATGAGTACTTACGTATCAATATTGAGATTCAATATTGCAGGAAAGGTACGTAGACGCAACGGAAATGATAAACACTATATTGACCTCACGAGCATACCCATGAACCATACTCAATCACCTCCATAGCTATAACCCATAATTTCCTTAATCCTATGCTACTCGAAAAACAATTTCGAAACCACTCGGACAGCACTCCGTCGTAATATTTTATGTATACTAATAATATCTTGAAATAATACGGAGTAAATATATATATGTAAATCGATTGAGAGAGTTTAGAGAAAAATATTTTCAAGTTTCTATGAAATAATGAAACCTATTGAATTCTATTTATAATTGATTTTTGAATTATTAAAGTGAATTATTAAAGTATGAATTATTAAAGTGAATTATTAAAGTATGAATTATTAAAGTGAATTATTAAAGTATGAATTATTAAAGTAAATTATTAAAGTATGAATTATTAAAGTGAATTATTAAAGTGAATTATTAAAGTTAAAGTAAAGTAAAAGTAAAGTAAAAGTAAAGTAAATGTAAAGTTAAAGTATAGTAAAAGTATAAAACTATGTACGTATAATACGCTTATAAATATATTTAATATTAATTTAAATCGTTATATCATAAAACATTTTAGAAAAGTAGAATTATATATATTCATAATAAGTTTCAAATTTTTAAATTACAGTCTGTTGGTGAAGCATGGGATAAAGTCCAAAGGTTTAATAAACGTATGAAATCATCTTAATAAAAAAAATGTCGAGTTACTTAACTTGTCGATATCCAACATCTAAGTTATTTACACTCCACGTTCTTACTTATAGATCACTTTACCATTTTTCGAATATTGTCAAAAAGAATAGATTTCTTAAATCACAGTGGACCTCATAACATTGGCCCGTAATTATATCATAATGTATCTGATAATTTAATCATTTGATATTATCTCTTAATTCTGTCGATAAATATATCGAAACAAATACGTTCATGTAAAGTATCATATATTTCAAATACTTTGTTAATGTTTTCAGTTATTATATATTATATATACATATCTATATACACATAATTGTTCGTGAATCGTCGAACACGGTCAAAGGGTAATTGATTACATGAATGTAGTTCCAAACTTTTTGAGATTCAACATCACAAATTCTGCTTATCGTGTCGGAAACATATAAAGGTTAGGCTTAAATTTGGTCGAAAATTTACGGGTCGTCACAGTACCTGCCCGTTAAAGAAATTTCGTCCCGAAATTTGATCGAGGTCGTCATGGCTAACTTTAAAAATGTTTTCATGAAGAATATGAGTTGATAAATAGAGTTTTATCATCATTGAGTAATATAGATAAAACAATTTGATTACGCGAAGAGTATAAGTGAAGCTATCGCAAGAGAGTGAAATGAGTAAACGTATATTCGTTTTAACCGATGACGTAGTTATGATTGATTTTCGGAATTCATGGAATTTAAAAAAATCTTTGCAATAAGATTTGGTTCTTCGGTGATTAAGGAAATCAGGATCTTATTTGATTAAATGCGATAATCTGTCTCGATTTCTCTGTCTGATATTTTACTATAAATCCACCCCCTTCGTTTCTTTATTTCCACAGCTCACACCTTCTAGTCTTTCTCCCCAATTCATACTTTAAAGCATTCGTTAATATGCTTCATCCAGTATTGATTCTTGATATACTCTTAACTTTCATATCTGTCATTCTTCTTTTTCATCTACCACCGGAGGAAGTTATTTTCTTCTACCATTACCTTGGGGTTATTGTGTTTTTCATTCTCCCGTGTCTTTATATTTCTATACGCATTGATATACAAGGTTTGTAATTTCGGGGTTGTTATCGGGCTTTATATTCTCCATTATATTTCGGAGCTTCATGCTTTCGTTTTCTCTTCCCGACCTTAAGTCAAGCGGATAATGGTCCAGAATTTGTAGATATGAATTTTTGGATGAACATAGTTAATGTTCCAAGAAGAAAATCGTAATGGCATGATCTTGATTTGGCAAATTACCAGAATATCTGAAAACATAGAGCTATCAAGATGATATGTTCTTAATATGTTTGGAAATTGGGTAGAATGTAAGAGTCGTGTAAATAGTACATGATGACAGTATGTTCTGTGAATCATCACGTTCCATTAGAAACTCAATATGACTTACTGTAATATAATCACATTGATCAAGTGTCATTATATTATACTAACTCATGCTTCAGTTCCCAACACTACTTCAAAAACATTCCTATTTTAAATTCAAATTTTTTTTTTCTTCAGAATTTAGAAACTAACACAGTTTCTTTTTATGTTGTAACGCAGATATTGCGAATAGATAGAAGATTTCGGATAAGAATAGTTTTGAAAATATCTTCAGGAATATCGAAGATATTTATAATAAAAGATACGATGATATCTTAGAATTCTTAACATAGATGGATGATGAAGAAGATTTGTCTGTGAAGGTTTAGAATAAGAAGTAAGGTGTTTGCTAACGATTTCAGTAGACACTGAATCATTTGGATCCTTTGAAGGCAGGTTTAGTCTTTGTGATTTGTCCACAGCCTCCTTCATGGTCTGCTCAATCCATTTTCCAGTTTCAAACCTTCTCTTTTTCTCAGCTTTACCACCATACTATTCTTTATCATCAAACTTTTGACTGTTAAAGTCGTTTACAGTTTTTGCTGCTTCATCAGCATTTTTCCAATTTCGGAGAACTAGTTCATAGTTTGGGATGTTTTTCAGAAAATTCACATTCGAAGTATGTAAGTCTAGGAGATAGACGTTATATGTATACATATAACTTTTGACGTAAAATTGTCGCGAAATTCAAAATACTGATTGCTAATTCTCAGTAGTTGGTGTGACAATTATTGTTACAGGATGTATGTGAGTACATGATGGGGTTTTAATGAATAAGTATGGTGGCTTTTTGGAGAGGCTTAAGTCGAAGGTTAATGAAGTTGTTGATAAGTTTACTGCTAATGTGGCGAGATATGAAAGGTTCCCCGGTAACAATGATGAAGGGGTAATTGTTATAATAAGGTTTATTCATATAAACAAATGAAGGTGATTTGTTGAAGCTATGACAAAACTGTCTATTTTGAAAAGAGATTGAAAAATTATATTTGGTAATAAATATCAAAGGATCTGACACGGATAGGTGTTAAACTATAACTTTGGTTTCGATAGCTTTTCAGGTGCATGACAGTGGGTAATGTGTGGTTGGATCATCATCTCGCATGTCTTTAAGAATTTCGAAGTGATTGAACACATATTGTAATTGTTAATATACATATGATGTTCTAAGATTTTGAATGATACAATTATTTTTGTGAGTTCCATGAATAGAAATGAGGTTCTAGGACAGTTTTGAAGTCAAAGTATAGTTTTGAAAGATGTAGAAATCTAAGAGTGATGATTTCGGTTATATCTTGAATCGAATTCTGAGATTTCAAAATCAGAATATGTAATTAGATTTTGAATGAGTATGGTTGTTTTGATTTCTATAAAAGAATGTATATTGTTGTGAAAGTAGGGAGTATAATGGATGATTTGCTGAATCAGATTCGAAGAATGTAACATATTAATTGTGAATTTATATATCTCTCGGGTATTACCTACCCGTTAAACAAAAAAATTTCACAATTAATATTTTGTACAAAAGAATTTTATTACAGTCTTTATGGAAATATATATGTGTATATTTCTTCAGATGTAATATAGATTTAATGAGTTAATATTAAATTAAACTCATTTGATTTATGGTTAAGGCTAGGATAGATAATTTCTAAACTTTAGAAATTACATAATCGTCGTAGAATGTTTCCCAAATGAAGTTATGAATCAATACTTCATCGTTGTGGTATTCCTTAGTATCTACATGGCGTATGACGTCGGTGCTCATGGGACAGATTGTGAAGTTGAGGTTTGCGACGCGGTTGTTGTTGGTGGTAGTAATGGTACTGTTGATGTTGTTGATGGTGGTACTGGTTATGTTGCTGGTGCTGCTACTGGTGTTTGTAACCTTTGCACCATATTCTCCAAAGCCACTACCCGAGCGCGAAGCTCGTTGACTTCTTCTATTACACCGGGGTGATTGTCGGTTCGGACGAGCGGATAAATAAGATCTAGAATTTGGTGTAGTATATAATCGTGACGAGATACTCTGGAAATGAGAGAGAAAATGGTGTTTCGGACCGGTTCACCAGTAAGTGCTTCAGGTTCATCGCCAAGAGGGCAATGTGGTAGATGGAAGGGATCACCTTCATCTTGTCTCCAATTATTGAGGAGGCTACGAACCTATCCCCAATTCATCCAGAATAGATGATGGCTAATTGGTTGATCCATTCTGGTCACACTGCTTTCGGAGCTTGAGTGGGATTCCATATCGGAATTCGAGGGACTTGAACTAATGACGAATTCCATTTCGTTCGATTGAATAAAGGATTTTTCGATATGAAATGATTTTTCGGCTATCGGGTGGTATTCTAATTACATAGAATATCTATAAATATAGCGCAAAAGATTTCGTAGATTACGGAGGAATTTACGCGATATGCCAGGCAAAGTTTACAGTAACAGATACGCTAAGATATGGATTAGCAGATACGCTAAGATATGAATTTTGTCTATACACTATTCATGCAATCAATGCAGTAAGACGTATCTAGACTAAGAATGATAAGCAGGCAATTTCCGACAAAAATGATAAGCAAAACTTTTGACATGCAGACACGGTCGATGTAGTGACCCGAACTTCTCCATGTTTATATATATTAATTGAGATTGATGTTTACATGATTAAATGTTTCCAACATGTTAAGCAATCAAACTTGTTAAGACTTGATTAATTGAAATAGGTTTCATATAGACAATTGACCACCTAAGTTGACCGGTGATTCACGAACGTTAAAACTTGTAAAAAAAACTATATGATGACATATATATGGTTATATATATAGTTAACATGATATTATGATAAGTAAACATATCATTAATTATATTAACAATGAACTACATATGTAAAAACAAGACTACTAACTTAATGATTTTGAAACGAGACATATATGTAACGTTTATCGTTGTAACGACATTTAATGTATATATATCATATTAAGAGATATTCGTACATCATAATATCATGATAATATAATAATTTAAAATCTCTTTTGATATTATAAACATTGGGTTAACAACATTTAACAAGATCGTTAACCTAAAGGTTTCAAAACAACACTTACATGTAACGACTAACGATGACTTAACGACTCAGTTAAAATGTATATACATGTAGTGTTTTAATATGTATTTATACACTTTTGAAAGACTTCAATACACTTATCAAAATACTTCTACTTAACAAAAATGCTTACAATTACATTCTCGTTCAGTTTCATCAACAATTCTACTCGTATGCACCCGTATTCGTACTCGTACAATACACAGCTTTTAGATGTATGTACTATTGGTATATACACTCCAATGATCAGCTCTTAGCAGCCCATGTGAGTCACCTAACACATGTGGGAACCATCATTTGGCAACTAGCATGAAATATCTCATAAGATTACAAAAATATGAGTAATCATTCATGACTTATTTACATGAAAACAAAATTACATATCCTTTATATCTAATCCATACACCAACGACCAAAAACACCTAAAAACACTTTCATTTTTCAATTTTCTTCATCTAATTGAACTCTCTCAAGTTCTATCTTCAAGTTCTAAGTGTTCTTCATAAATTCCAAAAGTTCTAGTTTCATAAAATCAAGAATACTTTCAAGTTTGCTAGCTCACTTCCAATCTTGTAAGGTGATCATCCAAACTCAAGAAATCTTTGTTTCTTACAGTAGGTTATCATTCTAATACAAGGTAATAATCATATTCAAACTTTGGTTCAATTTCTATAACTATAACAATCTTATTTCAAGTGATGATCTTACTTGAACTTGTTTTCGTGTCATGATTTTGCTTCAAGAACTTTGAGCCATCCAAGGATCCATTGAAGCTAGATCCATTTTTCTCTTTTCCAGTAGGTTCATCCAAGGAACTTAAGGTAGTAATGATGTTCATAACATCATTCGATTCATACATATAAAGCTATCTTATTCGAAGGTTTAAACTTGTAATCACTAGAACATAGTTTAGTTAATTCTAAACTTGTTCGCAAACAAAAGTTAATCCTTCTAACTTGACTTTTAAAATCAACTAAACACATGTTCTATATCTATATGATATGCTAACTTAATGATTTAAAACCTGGAAACACGAAAAACACCGTAAAACCGGATTTACGCCGTCGTAGTAACACCGCGGGCTGTTTTGGGTTAGTTAATTAAAAACTATGATAAACTTTGATTTAAAAGTTGTTATTCTGAAAAAATGATTTTTATTATGAACATGAAACTATATCCAAAAATTATGGTTAAACTCAAAGTGGAAGTATGTTTTCTAAAATGGTCATCTAGACGTCGTTCTTTCGACTGAAATGACTACCTTTACAAAAACGACTTGTAACTTATTTTTCCGACTAGAAACCTATACTTTTTTTGTTTAGATTCATAAAATAGAGTTCAATATGAAACCATAGCAATTTGATTCACTCAAAACGGATTTAAAATGAAGAAGTTATGGGTAAAACAAGATTGGATAATTTTTCTCATTTTAGCTACGTGAAAATTGGTAACAAATCTATTCCAACCATAACTTAATCAACTTGTATTATATATTATGTAATCTTGAGATACCATAGACACGTATACAATGTTTCGACCTATCATGTCGACACATCTATATATATTTCGGAACAACCATAGACACTCTATATGTGAATGTTGGAGTTAGCTATACAGGGTTGAGGTTGATTCCAAAATATATATAGTTTGAGTTGTGATCAATACTGAGATACGTATACACTGGGTCGTGGATTGATTCAAGATAATATTTATCGATTTATTTCTGTACATCTAACTGTGGACAACTAGTTGTAGGTTACTAACGAGGACAGCTGACTTAATAAACTTAAAACATCAAAATATATTAAAAGTGTTGTAAATATATTTTGAACATACTTTGATATATATGTATATATTGTTATAGGTTCGTGAATCAACCAGTGGCCAAGTCTTACTTCCCGACGAAGTAAAAATCTGTGAAAGTGAGTTATAGTCCCACTTTTAAAATCTAATATTTTTGGGATGAGAATACATGCAGGTTTTATAAATGATTTACAAAATAGACACAAGTACATGAAACTACATTCTATGGTTGAATTATCGAAATCGAATATGCCCCTTTTTATTAAGTCTGGTAATCTAAGAATTAGGGAACAGACACCCTAATTGACGCGAATCCTAAAGATAGATCTATTGGGCCTAACAAACCCCATCCAAAGTACCGGATGCTTTAGTACTTCGAAATTTATATCATATCCGAAGGGTGTCCCGGAATGATGGGGATATTCTTATATATGCATCTTGTTATTGTCGGTTACCAGGTGTTCACCATATGAATGATTTTTATCTCTATGTATGGGATGTGTATTGAAATATGAAATCTTGTGGTCTATTGTTACGATTTGATATATATAGGTTAAACCTATAACTCACCAACATTTTTGTTGACGTTTTAAGCATGTTTATTCTCAGGTGATTATTAAGAGCTTCCGCTGTCGCATACTTAAATAAGGACAAGATTTGGAGTCCATGCTTGTATGATATTGTGTAAAAACTGCATTCAAGAAACTTATTTTGTTGTAACATATTTGTATTGTAAACCATTATGTAATGGTCGTGTGTAAACAGGATATTTTAGATTATCATTATTTGATAATCTACGTAAAGCTTTTTAAACCTTTATTGATGAAATAAAGGTTATGGTTTGTTTAAAAATGAATGCAGTCTTTGAAAAACGTCTCATATAGAGGTCAAAACCTCGCAACGAAATCAATTAATATGGAACGTTTTTAATAAATAAGAACGGGACATTTCAGTTGGTATCCGAGCGTTGGTCTTAGAGAACCAGAAAATTTGCATTAGTGTGTCTTATCGAGTTTGTTAGGATGCATTAGTGAGTCTGGACTTCGACCGTGTTTTCTTTAAAAATGATTGCTTAACATTTTTGTGGGAAACTATATATTTTTAACATATGAATATTATGTGATATATTAATCTCTTAACGTGTTTGATATTATGTGATAGATGTCTACCTCTAGAACAAGTTCCATTGACTCACCTAATAATAATGAAGAGTCAAATGTAACTTGGAATGATTTGTGGACTGATTCACAAGTTCCCGAAGAAGAACCGGAAGAAGAGTCGGAACCGGAAGAAGAATCGGAACCGGAAGAAGAATCGGAACCGGATGAAGAAATAGAACCGGTGGGGGAAATAATAAAACGGTTAAGTAAAAGAAAATCCTCAACCAACCGACCAAAGTTAATTATGGTCAATGGTGTTTCCGCCAAGGAAGCAAAATATTGGGAGGATTACCAATTCTCCGATGAATCGGATTCCGACGAGAATTCCGATGATGTTATAGAAATTACCCCAACTGAATTTAAAAAGGCAAAAGAAAATAATAAGGGAAAGGGCATAAAAATAGAGAAATCTAATTCCAACCCCGATGAACTTTATATGTATCGTCAACCCCCGAAGTCCTTAAGTTGTAACAATGACCCGGGAACCTCTAAACCACCAGGTTTTTCTAAACCAATGTGGACAACGACGGCTCGTATTAGGGGAACATCATATATCCCTAGAAACTTGGCAAAACGAACCAAAACCGAAGAAGAAGAAACGAGCGAGTCGGAATAAGATAGTTGTATTCGTGTGGTGTAATATATGGAATATAGTGTTCTTATGCTTTATGATATATGTAAAAATTGCTTGTATTAATAAGTATTTTTTTTATGAATCTAACTCTTGTCTATTTTACAGTTTAAAAACACAAAATGGATAGACAACCCAATATTTTAAGAGACCTACCCGGAGACATGATTGATGAAATCTTGTCTAGAGTCGGCCAGAATTCTTCGGCACAACTATTTAAGGCGAGATCAGTTTGTAAGACATTCGAAGAACGTTCCAAGAATGTCTTGGTTTATAAGAGACTTTCGTTTGAAAGATGGGGGATATCACATTGGGAAACCCATAAGTTACGATGTGTTTACTTTGACGCATATATTGCGGGGAACCCAAATGCTATTTTACGCAACGGGTTAAGAAATTATTTTGACTCAATATATCCGAATATTGGACTTCGTGATTTAGAAAAAGCGGCTAACATGCAACATAAAGAAGCATGTTATGCTTACGGATTAGTAATGTTCGCTTCTCACCAAAGTGAGAACAAGAACATCGGGCTACAACTATTAAACAAAACGTTTCCACAAGTGACGGAGTCAGTAATTGGGGTAAGAAATGAGGTTTTTAGATTATTACGGGACTGTTGGACATTACGTAACCCTCGTCCCTTTGATGACGTTACAACACGCTGTCTTATCAACGGCCATAACGGTTATGTTGCACAAGACCAAGGATGGGAAGTAGTCCTAGTAAAACCAGAATGCATGACTTGTTTCTGGACGTATGAATTACGTGTCTTTATTGCCTTTGCTGAACGACTTGTGTACTAGCTAGAATTGTCTTCACAACTATCTTGTATCAAAGTTATTGTGTGCTATATTTCATGCTTTATGTAAAATAAGCGGTATTGTAAGTTTGTAAAATATTGTATAAAAGTTTGAACGCGAAATATTATTATAATCAGTTTTTCATATAGAATTGTAGTAGTTGAATTGTATATTAGCTACTAAGTATGAACTTAACGGGTAGGTACTACCCGAATTTAAACTTATAAAACGCTAATATGAAGAAAAAGCTTTTATAAATGAGTTCATATTATGCTACGAAATACTATTAACTACTCTTAATATTCTGTATGATTAACTTGTTCCATTTAACTATTTTGAAGGAAATGGCACCGACTACTCGACACACCGTGAATATGAATGAAGAGGAATTCAGTACTTTTCTAGCTTCAAACATAGCCGCAGTACAGGCTGCGCTACATACCAACAATAACCTTGGATCTAGCAGTACAGGAAATCGTGTAGGATGCACCTACAAAGAATTCACTGCCTGCAAACCTTTGGAATTTGATGGAACCGAAGGACCGATCGGATTGAAACGGTGGACCGAGAAGGTTGAATCGGTGTTTTCCATAAGTAAGTGTACTGAAGAGGACAAAGTGAAGTACGCTACGCATACCTTCACAGGTTCTGCGTTAACATGGTGGAATACCTATCTAGAGCAAGTGGGACAAGATGATGCGTACGCACTACCGTGGTCAGCATTCAAGCACTTGATGAACGAGAAGTACCGTCCCAGAACCGAGGTCAATAAGCTCAAGACAGAACTTAGAGGGTTACGAACCCAAGGATTTGATATTACCACGTACGAAAGACGATTCACAGAATTGTGCCTATTGTGTCCGGGAGCATTCGAAGATGAGGAAGAGAAGATCGACGCGTTTGTGAAAGGATTACCGGAAAGAATCCAAGAAGATATAAGTTCACACGAGCCCGCCTCCATACAACAGGCATGTAGAATGGCTCACAAACTAGTGAACCAGATTGAAGAAAGAATTAAAGAACAGACTGCTGAAGAGGCCAATGTGAAGCAAGTCAAAAGAAAGTGGGAGGAAAACGGTGATAAGAATCACCAATACAACAACAACAGCAATTACAACAATAATCGCAACAATTATCCCAACAATCGCAACATCAATCGCAACTACAACAAACGGCCCAACAACAACAACAACAACAACAGCAACTACAATAATCATCCCAACAACAATAATAATCGCAACAACAACAACAATCAGAAGCAGCTATGCCAAAGGTGTGAAAAGAATCACTCGGGGTTCTGCACCAAATTTTGCAACAAGTGTAAAAGAAATGGTCATAGCGCGGCGAAGTGTGAGGTCTACGGACCAGGGGTTAATAGAACGAAAGGAATAAATGGTGTCGGAACGAGTAATGGCGGAGCAAGTAGTGTCGGGGCAAGTTATGCCAATGTAGTTTGTTATAAATGTGGAAAACCAGGCCACATTATTAGAAATTGCCCGAACCAGGAGAACACGAATGGACAAGGCCATGGAAGAGTTTTCAATATTAATGCGGTAGAGGCACAGGAAGACCCGGAGCTTGTTACGGGTACGTTTCTTATTGACAATAAATCTGCTTACGTTTTATTTGATTCGGGTGCGGATAGAAGCTATATGAGTAGAGATTTTTGTGCTAAATTAAGTTGTCCATTGACGCCTTTGGATAGTAAATTTTTACTCGAATTAGCAAATGGTAAATTAATTTCAGCAGATAATATATGTCGAAATCGAGAAATTAAACTGGTTAGCGAAACATTTAAGATTGATTTGATACCAGTAGAGTTAGGGAGTTTTGATGTGATAATCGGTATGGACTGGTTGAAAGAAGTGAAAGCGGAGATCGTTTGTTACAAAAATGCAATTCGCATTATACGAGAAAAAGGAAAACCCTTAATGGTGTACGGAGAAAAGGGCAACACGAAGCTACATCTTATTAGTAATTTGAAGGCACAAAAACTAATAAGAAAAGGTTGCTATGCTGTTCTAGCACACGTCGAGAAAGTACAAACTGAAGAAAAGAGCATCAATGATGTTCCCATTGCAAAAGAATTTCCCGATGTATTTCCGAAAGAATTACCGGGATTACCCCCACATCGATCCGTTGAATTTCAAATAGATCTTGTACCAGGAGCTGCACCAATAGCTCGTGCTCCTTACAGACTCGCACCCAGCGAGATGAAAGAACTGCAAAGCCAATTACAAGAACTTTTAGAGCGTGGTTTCATTCGACCAAGCACATCACCGTGGGGAGCTCCTGTTTTGTTTGTCAAGAAGAAAGATGGTACATTCAGGTTGTGTATCGACTACCGAGAGTTGAACAAACTTACCATCAAGAACCGCTACCCACTACCGAGAATCGACGACTTATTTGATCAACTACAAGGCTCGTCTGTTTATTCAAAGATTGACTTACGTTCCGGGTATCATCAAATGCGGGTGAAAGAAGATGATATTCCAAAGACTGCTTTCAGAACACGTTACGGTCATTACGAGTTTATGGTCATGCCGTTTGGTTTAACTAATGCACCAGCTGTGTTCATGGACCTTATGAACCGAGTGTGTGGACCATACCTTGACAAGTTTGTCATTGTTTTCATTGATGACATACTTATTTACTCAAAGAATGACCAAGAACACGGTGAACATTTGAGAAAGGTGTTAGAAGTATTGAGGAAGGAAGAATTGTACGCTAAGTTTTCAAAGTGTGCATTTTGGTTGGAAGAAGTTCAATTCCTCGGTCACATAGTGAACAAAGAAGGTATTAAGGTGGATCCGGCAAAGATAGAAACTGTTGAAAAGTGGGAAACCCCGAAAACTCCGAAACACATACGCCAGTTTTTAGGACTAGCTGGTTACTACAGAAGGTTCATCCAAGACTTTTCCAGAATAGCAAAACCCTTGACTGCATTAACGCATAAAGGGAAGAAATTTGAATGGAATGATGAACAAGAGAAAGCGTTTCAGTTATTGAAGAAAAAGCTAACTACGGCACCTATATTGTCATTGCCTGAAGGGAATGATGATTTTGTGATTTATTGTGATGCATCAAAGCAAGGTCTCGGTTGTGTATTAATGCAACGAACGAAGGTGATTGCTTATGCGTCTAGACAATTGAAGATTCACGAACAAAATTATACGACGCATGATTTGGAATTAGGCGCGGTTGTTTTTGCATTAAAGACTTGGAGGCACTACTTATATGGGGTCAAAAGTATTATATATACCGACCACAAAAGTCTTCAACACATATTTAATCAGAAACAACTGAATATGAGGCAGCGTAGGTGGATTGAATTATTGAATGATTACGACTTTGAGATTCGTTACCACCCGGGGAAGGCAAATGTGGTAGCCGATGCCTTGAGCAGGAAGGACAGAGAACCCATTCGAGTAAAATCTATGAATATAATGATTCATAATAACATTACTACTCAAATAAAGGAGGCGCAACAAGGAGTTTTAAAAGAGGGAAATTTAAGGGATGAAATACCCAAAGGATCGGAGAAGCATCTTAATATTCGGGAAGACGGAACCCGGTATAGGGCTGAAAGGATTTGGGTACCAAAATTTGGAGATATGAGAGAAATGGTACTTAGAGAAGCTCATAAAACCAGATACTCAATACATCCTGGAACGGGGAAGATGTACAAGGATCTCAAGAAACATTTTTGGTGGCCGGGTATGAAAGCCGATGTTGCTAAATACGTAGGAGAATGTTTGACGTGTTCTAAGGTCAAAGCTGAGCATCAGAAACCATCAGGTCTACTTCAACAACCCGAAATCCCGGAATGGAAATGGGAAAACATTACCATGGATTTCATCACTAAATTGCCAAGGACTGCAAGTGGTTTTGATACTATTTGGGTAATAGTTGATCGTCTCACCAAATCAGCACACTTCCTACCAATAAGAGAAGATGACAAGATGGAGAAGTTAGCACGACTGTATTTGAAGGAAGTCGTCTCCAGACATGGAATACCAATCTCTATTATCTCTGATAGGGATGGCAGATTTATTTCAAGATTCTGGCAGACATTACAGCAAGCATTAGGAACTCGTCTAGACATGAGTACTGCCTATCATCCACAAACTGATGGGCAGAGCGAAAGGACGATACAAACGCTTGAAGACATGCTACGAGCATGTGTTATTGATTTCGGAAACAGTTGGGATCGACATCTACCGTTAGCAGAATTTTCCTACAACAACAGCTACCATTCAAGCATTGAGATGGCGCCATTTGAAGCACTTTATGGTAGAAAGTGCAGGTCTCCGATTTGTTGGAGTGAGGTGGGGGATAGACAGATTACGGGTCCGGAGATTATACAAGAAACTACCGAGAAGATCATCCAAATTCAACAACGGTTGAAAACCGCCCAAAGTCGACAAAAGAGCTACGCTGACATTAAAAGAAAAGATATAGAATTTGAAATTGGAGAGATGGTCATGCTTAAAGTTTCACCTTGGAAAGGCGTTGTTCGATTTGGTAAACGAGGGAAATTAAATCCAAGGTATATTGGACCATTCAAGATTATTGATCGTGTCGGACCAGTAGCTTACCGACTTGAGTTACCTCAACAACTCGCGGCTGTACATAACACTTTCCACGTCTCGAATTTGAAGAAATGTTTTGCTAAAGAAGATCTCACTATTCCGTTAGATGAAATCCAAATCAACGAAAAACTCCAATTCATCGAAGAACCCGTCGAAATAATGGATCGTGAGGTTAAAAGACTTAAGCAAAACAAGATACCAATTGTTAAGGTTCGATGGAATGCTCGTAGAGGACCCGAGTTCACCTGGGAGCGTGAAGATCAGATGAAGAAGAAATACCCGCATCTATTTCCAGAAGATTCGTCAACACCTTCAACAGCTTAAAATTTCGGGACGAAATTTATTTAACGGGTAGGTACTGTAGTGACCCGAACTTCTCCATGTTTATATATATTAATTGAGATTGATGTTTACATGATTAAATGTTTCCAACATGTTAAGCAATCAAACTTGTTAAGACTTGATTAATTGAAATAGGTTTCATATAGACAATTGACCACCTAAGTTGACCGGTGATTCACGAACGTTAAAACTTGTAAAAAAAACTATATGATGACATATATATGGTTATATATATAGTTAACATGATATTATGATAAGTAAACATAACATTAATTATATTAACAATGAACTACATATGTAAAAACAAGACTACTAACTTAATGATTTTGAAACGAGACATATATGTAACGTTTATCGTTGTAACGACATTTAATGTATATATATCATATTAAGAGATATTCGTACATCATAATATCATGATAATATAATAATTTAAAATCTCTTTTGATATTATAAACATTGGGTTAACAACATTTAACAAGATCGTTAACCTAAAGGTTTCAAAACAACACTTACATGTAACGACTAACGATGACTTAACGACTCAGTTAAAATGTATATACATGTAGTGTTTTAATATGTATTTATACACTTTTGAAAGACTTCAATACACTTATCAAAATACTTCTACTTAACAAAAATGCTTACAATTACATTCTCGTTCAGTTTCATCAACAATTCTACTCGTATGCACCCGTATTCGTACTCGTACAATACACAGCTTTTAGATGTATGTACTATTGGTATATACACTCCAATGATCAGCTCTTAGCAGCCCATGTGAGTCACCTAACACATGTGGGAACCATCATTTGGCAACTAGCATGAAATATCTCATAAGATTACAAAAATATGAGTAATCATTCATGACTTATTTACATGAAAACAAAATTACATATCCTTTATATCTAATCCATACACCAACGACCAAAAACACCTAAAAACACTTTCATTTTTCAATTTTCTTCATCTAATTGAACTCTCTCAAGTTCTATCTTCAAGTTCTAAGTGTTCTTCATAAATTCCAAAAGTTCTAGTTTCATAAAATCAAGAATACTTTCAAGTTTGCTAGCTCACTTCCAATCTTGTAAGGTGATCATCCAAACTCAAGAAATCTTTGTTTCTTACAGTAGGTTATCATTCTAATACAAGGTAATAATCATATTCAAACTTTGGTTCAATTTCTATAACTATAACAATCTTATTTCAAGTGATGATCTTACTTGAACTTGTTTTCGTGTCATGATTTTGCTTCAAGAACTTTGAGCCATCCAAGGATCCATTGAAGCTAGATCCATTTTTCTCTTTTCCATTAGGTTCATCCAAGGAACTTAAGGTAGTAATGATGTTCATAACATCATTCGATTCATACATATAAAGCTATCTTATTCGAAGGTTTAAACTTGTAATCACTAGAACATAGTTTAGTTAATTCTAAACTTGTTCGCAAACAAAAGTTAATCCTTCTAACTTGACTTTTAAAATCAACTAAACACATGTTCTATATCTATATGATATGCTAACTTAATGATTTAAAACCTGGAAACACGAAAAACACCGTAAAACCGGATTTACGCCGTCGTAGTAACACCGCGGGCTGTTTTGGGTTAGTTAATTAAAAACTATGATAAACTTTGATTTAAAAGTTGTTATTCTGAAAAAATGATTTTTATTATGAACATGAAACTATATCCAAAAATTATGGTTAAACTCAAAGTGGAAGTATGTTTTCTAAAATGGTCATCTAGACGTCGTTCTTTCGACTGAAATGACTACCTTTACAAAAAAGACTTGTAACTTATTTTTCCGACTAGAAACCTATACTTTTTTTGTTTAGATTCATAAAATAGAGTTCAATATGAAACCATAGCAATTTGATTCACTCAAAACGGATTTAAAATGAAGAAGTTATGGGTAAAACAAGATTGGATAATTTTTCTCATTTTAGCTACGTGAAAATTGGTAACAAATCTATTCCAACCATAACTTAATCAACTTGTATTATATATTATGTAATCTTGAGATACCATAGACACGTATACAATGTTTCGACCTATCATGTCGACACATCTATATATATTTCGGAACAACCATAGACACTCTATATGTGAATGTTGGAGTTAGCTATACAGGGTTGAGGTTGATTCCAAAATATATATAGTTTGAGTTGTGATCAATACTGAGATACGTATACACTGGGTCGTGGATTGATTCAAGATAATATTTATCGATTTATTTCTGTACATCTAACTGTGGACAACTAGTTGTAGGTTACTAACGAGGACAGCTGACTTAATAAACTTAAAACATCAAAATATATTAAAAGTGTTGTAAATATATTTTGAACATACTTTGATATATATGTATATATTGTTATAGGTTCGTGAATCAACCAGTGGCCAAGTCTTACTTCCCGACGAAGTAAAAATCTGTGAAAGTGAATTATAGTCCCACTTTTAAAATCTAATATTTTTGGGATGAGAATACATGCAGGTTTTATAAATGATTTACAAAATAGACACAAGTACATGAAACTACATTCTATGGTTGAATTATCGAAATCGAATATGCCCCTTTTTATTAAGTCTGGTAATCTAAGAATTAGGGAACAGACACCCTAATTGACGCGAATCCTAAAGATAGATCTATTGGGCCTAACAAACCCCATCCAAAGTACCGGATGCTTTAGTACTTCGAAATTTATATCATATCCGAAGGGTGTCCCGGAATGATGGGGATATTCTTATATATGCATCTTGTTATTGTCGGTTACCAGGTGTTCACCATATGAATGATTTTTATCTCTATGTATGGGATGTGTATTGAAATATGAAATCTTGTGGTCTATTGTTACGATTTGATATATATAGCTTAAACCTATAACTCACCAACATTTTTGTTGACGTTTTAAGCATGTTTATTCTCAGGTGATTATTAAGAGCTTCCGCTGTCGCATACTTAAATAAGGACAAGATTTGGAGTCCATGCTTGTATGATATTGTGTAAAAACTGCATTCAAGAAACTTATTTTGTTGTAACATATTTGTATTGTAAACCATTATGTAATGGTCGTGTGTAAACAGGATATTTTAGATTATCATTATTTGATAATCTACGTAAAGCTTTTTAAACCTTTATTGATGAAATAAAGGTTATGGTTTGTTTAAAAATGAATGCAGTCTTTGAAAAACGTCTCATATAGAGGTCAAAACCTCGCAACGAAATCAATTAATATGGAACGTTTTTAATAAATAAGAACGGGACATTTCAGTCGAAGTCCAGGCTCACTAATGCACCCTAACGACTATCAGTTAGACACACTAATGCAGACCTGGTTCGCTAAGACCACCGCTCTGATACCAACTGAAAGGACCCGTTCATATACATTATAAACGATTCACAATAGTTGATTACATCGCGAGGTATTTGACCTCTATATGATACATTTTACAAACATTGCATTCGTTTTTAAAAGACAAACTTTCTTTACAATGAAAGTTGACGGCATGCACACCATTTCATAATACATCCAACTATAATTGACATAATAATAATCTTGATGAACTCAATGACTCGAATGCAACGTCTTTCAAAATATGCCATGAATGACTCCAAGTAATATCCTTAAAATAAGCTAATGCACAGCGGAAGATTTCTTTAATACCTGAGAATAAACATGCTTTAAAGTGTCAACCAAAAGGTTGGTGAGTTCATAGGTTTATCATAACAATCATTTCAATATATTAATAGACCACAAGATTTTCGTTTATAAATATATGTACACTCGCAAGTGTATAAAAGTATTCTATAAGTTGTAGGCACCCGGTAACAAGCCTTAACGTTCATGTTTTACCCTCTGAAGTACACCAGATCAGGTGTGTATAAAATAACCTCGAAGTACTAAAGCATCCCATAGTCAGGATGGGGTTTGTCAGGCCCAATAGATCTATCTTTAGGACTCGCGCCTACCGTACATAGACAAGTAGTTTAATGGTACCAAGCTAAGGGTATATTTCTGGTTTAAACCCACGTAGAATTAGTTTTAGTACTTGTGCCTATTTCGTAAAACATTTATAAAAACAGCGCATGTATTCTCAGTCCCAAAAATATATATAAAAGGGAGCAAATGAAACTCACCATACTGTATTTCGTAGTAAAAATACATATAACGTCATTGAACAAGTGCAAGGTTGGCCTCGGATTCACGAACCTAAATTAATTATATATATTTATGTGTTGGTCAATATTTGTCTAACAAATTAGGTCAAGTCATAGTGTACCACAATCCTAATGCTCGAGACTAATATGCAAAAGTCAACAAAAGTAAATTTGACTCAAAATAATTTCCAAAAATCTATACATGATTAATATATAGTTTAAATATCATCGTTTTATATTTTTAAATATTTTTAAAAGATTTATTAGAGTAAATAATATAATTTATTTATTAATAAATAAAATTTTATATTAAATTTATATAATAAAATATACTTTCATATATATTAAGTAATAAAATTTATAGGGTTCATTTAATATCATAAAGATAATATGATAGGTATTATTAAAGTAAGTTATTACACGTAGTAAAATATGTTTGTATCACATATTTATTTGATAAAATAATATCTATAATGATAGTAAGTAAAAGTTGTATTATTTTGTAATAATAATTATTATTATAAAAATATCAATATTTATAATTACTAAGATGACATTATGATAAAACGATAATTCTAATTATGATAACTTTAATATTTACGATAATTTTTAATATTATCTTTAAAATAATAATTCTATTTAAAATAATAATAATAATGATATTTTATAGTAATAATGACATTTCTATTAAAATGATAATTTTTGTTAAAATGATAGTTTTAATACTAATGACACTTTTAATAATAATAGTAATGATAAAAATAATAAGAACGATAATTTTATCTAAATCAATATCTTATAATATTTCAATTTCATCATGATACTCTTACTCATTATTTCCTAATCGTTTCGTTTAATAGCTTTTAATCGTCTTTTATATCGTGTTCATAATAATGATAATATTAATAATAATACTAATAATAATAATAATAATAATAATAATAATAATTAGATAATAATAATAATACTAATGATAACTTTAACGATAATAACGATAGTAATAATAAAAAAAATAACAATTTTTAATGATAAATCCCTTTTATTGATAAAGATAATAATAATCATAATAATAAGATAAAACTAGAACGACGATAAAAACGACGATAATAATAATCATTTTTAATAAAAATATCGAAAATTCAATTGATTATAACTTCTAATCCGTTCATCGAAACCATTCGATATCTAAAGGAAAAGTTCTTAATTTTTTGCTAGCTTTCCAAGGACATGCATATCTTATACCTTATCTCAACCGCAAGTGTAACTAATTCAAGATTCAACCTAACTTGTCTAAGGGCAATATCAAAAGTACAAGCATGCATAATCCTAAATACTCGAGCACTAGTCAGGGATACACTATTAGTATGTAAAAGTTAAATTATGAGTACTTACGTATCAATATTGAGATTCAATATTGCAGGAAAGGTACGTAGACGCAACGGAAATGATAAACACTATATTGACCTCACGAGCATACCCATGAACCATACTCAATCACCTCCATAGCTATAACCCATAATTTCCTTAATCCTATGCTACTCGAAAAACAATTTCGAAACCACTCGGACAGCACTCCGTCGTAATATTTTATGTATACTAATAATATCTTGAAATAATACGGAGTAAATATATATATGTAAATCAATTGAGAGAGTTTAGAGAAAAATATTTTCAAGTTTCTATGAAATAATGAAACCTATTGAATTCTATTTATAATAGATTTTTGAATTATTAAAGTGAATTATTAAAGTATGAATTATTAAAGTGAATTATTAAAGTATGAATTATTAAAGTGAATTATTAAAGTATGAATTATTAAAGTAAATTATTAAAGTATGAATTATTAAAGTGAATTATTAAAGTGAATTATTAAAGTTAAAGTAAAGTAAAAGTAAAGTAAAAGTAAAGTAAATATAAAGTTAAAGTATAGTAAAAGTATAAAACTATGTACGTATAATACGCTTATAAATATATTTAATATTAATTTAAATCGTTATATCATAAAACATTTTAGAAAAGTAGAATTATATATATTCATAATAGGTTTCAAATTTTTAAATTACAGTCTGTTGGTGAAGCATGGGATAAAGTCCAAAGGTTTAATAAACGTATGAAATCATCTTAATAAAAAAAATGTCGAGTTACTTAACTTGTCGATATCCAACATCTAAGTTATTTACACTCCACGTTCTTACTTATAGATCACTTTACCATTTTTCGAATATTGTCAAAAAGAATAGATTTCTTAAATCACAGTGGACCTCACAACATTGGCCCGTAATTATATCATAATGTATCTGATAATTTAATCATTTGATATTATCTCTTAATTCTGTCGATAAATATATCGAAACAAATACGTTCATGTAAAGTATCATATATTTCAAATACTTTGTTAATGTTTTCAGTTATTATATATTATATATACATATCTATATACACATAATTGTTCGTGAATCGTCGAACACGGTCAAAGGGTAATTGATTACATGAATGTAGTTCCAAACTTTTTGAGATTCAACATCACAAATTCTGCTTATCGTATCGGAAACATATAAAGGTTAGGCTTAAATTTGGTCGAAAATTTACGGGTCGTCACAATAGCTGCTTCTGATTGTTGTTGTTGTTGCGGTTATTATTGTTGTTGGGATGATTGTTGTAGTTGCTGTTGTTGTTGTTGTTGTTGTTGTTCCGTTTGTTGTAGTTGCGATTGATGTTGCGATTGTTGGGATAATTGTTGCGATTATTGTTGTAATTGCTGTTGTTGTTGTATTGGTGATTCTTATCACCGTTTTCCTCCCACTTTCTTTTGACTTGCTTCACATTGGCCTCTTCAGCAGTCTGTTCTTTAATTCTTTCTTCAATCTGGTTCACTAGTTTGTGAGCCATTCTACATGCCTGTTGTATGGAGGCGGGCTCGTGTGAACTTATATCTTCTTGGATTCTTTCCGGTAATCCTTTCACAAACGCGTCGATCTTCTCTTCCTCATCTTCGAATGCTCCCGGACACAATAGGCACAATTCTGTGAATCGTCTTTCGTACGTGGTAATATCAAATCCTTGGGTTCGTAACCCTCTAAGTTCTGTCTTGAGCTTATTGACCTCGGTTCTGGGACGGTACTTCTCGTTCATCAAGTGCTTGAATGCTGACCACGGTAGTGCGTACGCATCATCTTGTCCCACTTGCTCTAGATAGGTATTCCACCATGTTAACGCAGAACCTGTGAAGGTATGCGTAGCGTACTTCACTTTGTCCTCTTCAGTACACTTACTTATGGCAAACACCGATTCGACCTTCTCGGTCCACCGTTTCAATCCGATCGGTCCTTCGGTTCCATCAAATTTCAAAGGTTTGCAGGCAGTGAATTCTTTGTAGGTGCATCCTACACGATTTCCGGTACTGCCAGATCTAAGGTTATTGTTGGTATGTAGCGCAGCCTATACTGCGGCTATGTTTGAAGCTAGAAAAGTACGGAATTCCTCTTCATTCATATTCACGGTGTGTCGAGTAGTCGGTGCCATTTCCTTCAAAATAGTCAAATGGAACAAGTTAATCATACATAATATTAAGAGTAGTTAATAGTATTTCGTAGCATAATATGAACTCATTTATAAAAGCTTTTTCTTCATATTAGCGTTTTATAAGTTTAAATTCGGGTAGTACCTACCCGTTAAGTTCATACTTAGTAGCTAATATACAATTCAACTACTACAATTCTATATGAAAAACTAATTGTAATAATATTTCGCGTTCAAACTTTTATACAATATTTTACAAACTTACAATACCGCTTATTTTACATAAAGCATGAAATATAGCACACAATAACTTTGATACAAGATAGTTGTGAAGATAATTCTAGCTAGTACACAAGTCGTTCAGCAAAGGCAATAAAGACACGTAATTCATACGTCCAGAAACAAGTCATGCATTCTGGTTTTACTAGGACTACTTCCCATCCTTGGTCTTGTGGAACATAACCGTTATGGCCGTTGATAAGACAGCGTGTTGTAACGTCGTCAAAGGGACGAGGGTTACGTAATGTCCAACAGTCCCGTAACAATCTAAAAACCTCATTTCTTACCCCAATTACCGACTCCGTCACTTGTGGGAACGTTTTGTTTAATAGTTGTAGCCCGATGTTCTTGTTCTCACTTTGGTGAGAAGCGAACATTACTAATCCGTAAGCATAACATGCTTCTTTATGTTGCATGTTAGCCGCTTTTTCTAAATCACGAAGTCCTATATTCGGATATACTGAGTCAAAATAATTTCTTAACCCGTTGCGTAAAATAGCATTTGGGTTCCCCGCAATATATGCGTCAAAGTAAACACATCGTAACTTATGGATTTCCCAATGTGATATCCCCCATCTTTCGAACGAAACCTTTTATAAATCAAGGCATTCTTGGAACGTTCTTCGAATGTCTTACAAACTGATCTCGCCTTAAATAGTTGTGCCGAAGAATTCTGACCGACTCTAGACAAGATTTAATCAATCATGTCTCCGGGTAGGTCTCTTAAAATATTGGGTTGTCTATCCATTTTGTGTTTTTATACTGTAAAATAGACAAGAGTTAGATTCATAAAAAAAAATACTTATTAATACAAGCAATTTTTACATATATCATAAAGCATAAGCACACTATATTACATATATTACACCACACGAATACAACTATCTTATTCCGACTCGCTTATTTCTTCTTCTTCGGTTTTGGATCGTTTTGCCAAGTTTCTAGGGATATATGATGTTCCCCTCATACGAGCCGTCGTTGTCCACATTGGTTTAGAAAAACCTGGTGGTTTAGAGGTTCCCGGGTCATTGTTACAACTTAAGGACTTCGGGGGTTGACGATACATATAAAGTTCATCGGGGTTGGAATTAGATTTCTCTATTTTTATGCCCTTTCCCTTATTATTTTCTTTTGCCTTTTTAAATTCAGTTGGGGTAATTTCTATAACATCATCGGAATTCTCGTCGGAATCCGATTCATCGGAGAATTGGTAATCCTCCCAATATTTTGCTTCCTTGGCGGAAACACCATTGACCATAATTAACCTTGGTCGGTTGGTTGAGGATTTTCTTTTACTTAACCGTTTTATTATTTCCCCCACCGGTTCTATTTCTTCATCCGGTTCCGATTCTTCTTCCGGTTCCGATTCTTCTTCTGGTTCCGACTCTTCTTCCGGTTCCGACTCTTCTTCCGGTTCCTCTTCGGGAACTTGTGAATCAGTCCACGAATCATTCCAATTTACATTTGACTCTTCATTATTATTAGGTGAGTCAATGGGACTTGTTCTAGAGGTAGACATCTATCACATAATATCAAACACGATAAGAGATTAATATATCACATAATATTCATATGTTAAAAATATATAGTTTCCAACAAAAATGTTAAGCAATCATTTTTAAGGAAAACACAGTCGAAGTCCAGACTCACTAATGCATCCTAACAAACTTGATAAGACACACTAATGCAAATTTTCTGGTTCTCTAAGACCAACGCTCGGATACCAACTGAAATGTCCCGTTCTTATTGATTAAAAACGTTCCATATCAATTGATTTCGTTGCGAGGTTTTGACCTCTATATGAGACATTTTTCAAAGACTGCATTCATTTTAAAACAAACCATAACCTTTATTTCATCAATAAAGGTTTAAAAAGCTTTACGTAGATTATCAAATAATGATAATCTAAAATATCCTGTTTACACACGACCATTACATAATGGTTTACAATACAAATATGTTACAACAAAATAAGTTTCTTGAATGCAGTTTTTACACAATATCATACAAGCATGGACTCCAAATCTCGTCCTTATTTAAGTATGCGACAGCGGAAGCTCTTAATAATCACCTGAGAATAAACATGCTTAAAACGTCAACAAAAATGTTGGTGAGTTATAGGTTTAACCTATATATATCATATCATAATAATAGACCACAAGATTTCATATTTCAATACACATCCCATACATAGAGATAAAAATCATTCATATGGTGAACACCTGGTAACCGACATTAACAAGATGCATATATAAGAATATCCCCATCATTCCGGGACACCCTTCGGATATGATATAAATTTCGAAGTACTAAAGCATCCGGTACTTTGGATGGGGTTTGTTAGGCCCAATAGATCTATCTTTAGGATTCGCGTCAATTAGGGTGTCTGTTCCCTAATTCTTAGATTACCAAACTTAATAAAAAGGGGCATATTCGATTTCGATAATTCAACCATAGAATGTAGTTTCACGTACTTGTGTCTATTTTGTAAATCATTTATAAAACCTGCATGTATTCTCATCCCAAAAATATTAGATTTTAAAAGTGGGACTATAACTCACTTTCACAGATTTTCTACTTCGTCGGGAAGTAAGACTTGGCCACTGGTTGATTCACGAACCTATAACAATATATACATATATATCAAAGTATGTTCAAAATATATTTACAACACTTTTAATATATTTTGATGTTTTAAGTTTATTAAGTCAGCTGTCCTCGTTAGTAACCTACAACTAGTTGTCCACAGTTAGATGTACAGAAATAAATCGATAAATATTATCTTGAATCAATTCACGACCCAGTGTATACGTATCTCAGTATTGATCACAACTCAAACTATATATATTTTGGAATCAACCTCAACCCTGTATAGCTAACTCCAACATTCACATATAGAGTGTCTATGGTTGTTCCGAAATATATATAGATGTGTCGACATGATAGGTTGAAACATTGTATACGTGTCTATGGTATCTCAAGATTACATAATATACAATACAAGTTGATTAAGTTATGGTTGGAATAGATTTCTTACCAATTTTCACGTAGCTAAAATGAGAAAAATTATCCAATCTTGTTTTACCCATAACTTCTTCATTTTAAATCCGTTTTGAGTGAATCAAATTGCTATGGTTTCATATTGAACTCTATTTTATGAATCTAAACAGAAAAAGCATAGGTTTATAGTCGAAAAAATAAGGTACAAGTCGTTTTTGTAAAGGTAGTCATTTCAGTCGAAAGAACGACGTCTAGATGACCATTTTAGAAAACATACTTCCACTTTGAGTTTAACCATAATTTTTGGATATAGTTTCATGTTCATAATAAACATCATTTTCTCAGAATAACAACTTTTAAATCAAAGTTTATCATAGTTTTTAATTAACCCAAAATAGCCCGCGGTGTTACTACGACGGCGTAAATCCGGTTTTACGGTGTTTTTCGTGTCTCCAGGTTTTAAATCATTAAGTTAGCATATCATATAGATATAGAACATGTGTTTAGTTGATTTTAAAAGTCAATTTAGAAGGATTAACTTTTGTTTGCGAACAAGTTTAGAATTAACTAAACTATGTTCTAGTGATTACAAGTTTAAACCTTCGAATAAGATAGCTTTATATGTATGAATCGAATGATGTTATGAACATCATTGCTACCTTAAGTTCCTTGGATAAACCTACTGGAAAAGAGAAAAATGGATCTAGCTTCAATGGATCCTTGGATGGCTCGAAGTTCTTGAAGCAAAATCATGACACGAAAACAAGTTCAAGTAAGATCATCACTTGAAATAAGATTGTTATAGTTATAGAAATTGAACCAAAGTTTGAATATGATTATTACCTTGTATTAGAATGATAACCTACTGTAAGAAACAAAGATTTCTTGAGGTTGGATGATCACCTTACAAGATTGGAAGTGAGCTAGCAAACTTGAAAGTATTCTTGATTTTATGTAACTAGAACTTGTAGAATATATGAAGAACACTTAGAACTTGAAGATAGAACTTGAGAGAGATCAATTAGATGAAGAAAATTGAAGAATGAAAGTGTTTGTAGGTGTTTTTGGTCGTTGGTGTATGGATTAGATATAAAGGATATGTAATTTTGTTTTCATGTAAATAAGTCATGAATGATTACTCATATTTTTGTAATTTTATGAGATATTTCATGCTAGTTTCCAAATGATGGTTCCCACATGTGTTAGGTGACTCACATGGGCTGCTAAGAGCTGATCATTGGAGTGTATATACCAATAGTACATACATCTAAAAGCTGTGTATTGTACGAGTACGAATACGGGTGCATACGAGTAGAATTGTTGATGAAACTGAAGGAGGATGTAATTGTAAGCATTTTTATTAAGTAGAAGTATTTTGATAAGTGTATTGAAGTCTTCCAAAAGTGTATAAATACATATTAAAACACTACATGTATATACATTTTAACTGATTCGTTAAGTCATCGTTAGTCGTTACATGTAAGTGTTGTTTTGAAACCTTTAGGTTCACGATCTTGTTAAATGTTGTTAACCCAATGTTTATAATATCAAATGAGATTTTAAATTATTATATTATCATGATATTATCATGTATGAATATCTCTTAATATGATATATATACATTAAACGTCTTTACAACGATAATCGTTACATATATGTCTCGTTTAAAAATCATTAAGTTAGTAGTCTTGTTTTTACATATGTAGTTCATTGTTAATATACTTAATGATATGTTTACTTATCATAGTATCATGTTAACTATATATATATCCATATATATGTCATCATATAGTTTTTACAAGTTTTAACGTTCGTGAATCACCGGTCAACTTGGGTGGTCAATTGTCTATATGAAACATATTTCAATTAATCAAGTCTTAACAAGTTTAATTGCTTAACATGTTGGAAACATTTAATCATGTAAATATCAATCTCAATTAATATATATAAACATGGAAAAGTTCGGGTCACTACAGCGCAGGTGGATTGAATTGTTGAATGATTACAACTCTGAGATTTGTTACCACCCAGGGAAGGCAAATGTGGTAGCCGACGCCTTGAGCAGAAAGGAAAGAGAACCCATTCATGTAAAATCTATGAATATAATGATTCACACTAACCTTACTACTCAAATAAAGGAGGCGCAACAAGGAGTTTTAAAAGAGGGAAACTTAACGGATGAAATACCCAAAGGATCGGAGAAGCATCTTAATATTCGAGAAGATAGAACCCGGTATAGGGCTGAAAGAATTTGGGTACCAAAATTTGGAGATATGAGAGAAATGGTACTTAGAGAAGCTCATAAAACCAGATACTCAATACATCCTGGAACGAGGAAGATGTACAAGGATCTCAAGAAATACTTTTGGTGACCAGGTATGAAAGCTGATGTTGCTAAATACGTAGGGGAATATTTGATGTGTTCTAAGGTCAAAGCGGAGCATCAGAAACCAGCAGGTCTACTTCAACAACCCGAAATCCCGGAATGGAAATGGGAAAACATTACCATGGATTTCATCACTAAATTGCCAAGGACTGCAAGTGGTTTTGATATTATTTGGATAATAGTTGATCGTCTCACCAAATCAGCACACTTCCTGCCAATAAGAGAAGATGACATGATGGAGAAGTTAGCACGGATGTATTTGAAGGAAGTCGTCTCCAGACCTGGAATACCAATCTCTACTATCTCTGATAGGGATGGCAGATTTATTTCAAGATTCTGGCAGACATTACAGCAAGCATTAGGAACTCGTCTAGACATGAGTACTGCCTATCATCCACAAACTGATAGGAAGAGTGAAAGGACAATACAAACGCTCGAAGATATGCTACGAGCATGTGTAATTGATTTCGAAAACTGTTGGGATCGACATCTACCGTTAGTAGAATTTTCCTACAACAACAGCTACCATTCAAGCATTGAGATGGTGCCGTTTGAAGCACTTTATGGTAGAAAGTGCAGGTCTCCGATTTGTTAGAGTGAAGTGGGGGATAGACATATTACGGGTCCGAAGATAATACAAGAAACTACCGAGAAGATCATCCAAATTCAACAACTATTGAAAACCGCCCAAAGTCGACAAAGTAGCTACGCTGACATTAAAAAAAAGATATAGAATTTGAAATTGGAGAGATGGTCATGCTTAAGGTTGCACCTTGGAAAGGCGTTGTTCGATTTGGTAAATGAGGGAAATTAAATCCAAGGTATATTGGACCATTCAAGATTATTGATCGTATCGGACCAGTAGCTTACCGACTTGAGTTACCTCAACAACTGGCGGCTGTACATAACACTTTCCACGTCTCAAATTTGAAGAAATGTTTTGCTAAAGAAGATCTCACTATTCCATTAGACGAAATTCAAATCAACGAAAAACTTTAATTCATCGAAGAACCCATCGAAATAATGGATCGTGAGGTTAAAAGACTTCAACAAAACAAGATACCAATTGTTAAGGTTCGATGGAATGCTTGTAGAGGACCCGAGTTCACCTGGGAACAAGAAGATCAGATGAAGAAGAAATACCCACACTTATTTCGAGAAGATACGTCAACACCTCCAACTGCTTAAAATTTCGGGACAAAATTTATTTAACGGGTAGGTACTGTAGTGACCCGAACTTTTCCATGTTTATATATATTAAATGAAATTTATATTTACATGATTAAGTGTTTCCAACATGTTAAGCAATAAAACTTGTTAATACTTGATTAAATGAAATAAGTTTCATATAGATAATTGATCACCCAAGTTGACCGGCGATTCACAAACGTTACAAATTTGTAAAAACTACATGTTGTGGTATATATATATATATATATATATATATATATATATATATATATATATATATATATATATATATATATATATATATATATATATATATATATATATATATATATATATATATGGTTGACATGAGATTATGATGAGTAAGTATCTCACTAAGTATATTAACAATGTGTGATATACATAAGAAATGAGATTACTAAGTTAAGAAACTCGAAATGATATATATAACGATTATCGTTATGATAACGTCTACTAAATAGATATGTATCATATTAAGATATTGATATACTATATTTAACATGATAAAATGATATTTAAATATATCATTAAGTGTGTTAACAATGAACTACATATGTAAAAACAAGACTACTAACTCAAGAATTACGAAACGAGACTTATATGTAACGATTATCGTTGTAACGATATTTTAATGTATATATCATATTAAGAGATATTCATACATCATAATATCATGATAACATAATAATTTAACATCTCATTTGATATAATAAACATTGGGTTAACAACATTAATTGAGATTGTTAACTTAAAGGTTTCAAAACAACACTTACATGTAATGACTAACGAAGACTTAACGACTCCATTAGAATGTATATACATGTTGTGTTTTGATATGTATTCTTACACTTTTTAAAGACTTCAAGACACATATCAAAGTACTTCTACTTAACAAAAATGCTTACAATTACATCCTCGTTCAGTTTCATCAACAATTCTACTCGTATGCACCCGTATTCGTACTCGTACAATACACATCTTTTAGATGTATGTACTATTGGTATATACACTCTAATGATCAGCTCTTAGCAGCCCATGTGAGTCACCTAACACATGTGGGAACCATCGTTTGGCAACTAGCATGAAATATCTCATAAAATTACAAAAATATTAGTAATCATTCATGACTTATTTACATGAAAACAAAATTACATATCCTTTATATCTAATCCATATACCAACGACCAAAAACACCTACAAACACTTTCATTCTTCAATTTTCTTCATCTAATTGATCTCTCTCAAGTTCCATCTTCAATTTCTAAGTGTTCTTCATAAATTCCATAAGTATAGTTTCATAAAAATCAAGAATACTTCCAAGTTTGCAAGTCTACTTCCAAGCTTTCTAATCCATTCCAAGTAATCATCTAAGATCAAGGAACCTTTGTTATTTACAGTAGGTTATCTTTCTAATTCAAGGTAATATTCATATTCAAACTTTGATTCAATTTCTATAACTATAACAATCTTATTTCGAGTGAAAATCTTAGTTGAACTGTTTTCGTGTCATGATTCTGTTTCAAGAACTTTCAAGCCATCCAAGGATCCTTTGAAGCTAGATCCATTTTTATCATTTCCAGTAGTTTTATCCAGAAAACTTGAGGTAGTAATGATATTCATAACATCATTCGATTCATACATATAAAGCTATCTTATTCGAAGGTTTAAACTTGTAATCACTAGAACATAGTTTAGTTAATTCTAAACTTTTTCACAAACAAAAGTTAATCCTTCTAACTTGAATTTTAAAATCAAATAAACACATGTTCTATATCTATATGATATGCTAACTTACTGATTTAAAACCTGGAAACACGATGAACACCATAAAATCGGATATAAGCCGTCGTAGTGAAACTGGGGGCTGTTTTGGTTTGGATAATTAAAAACTATGATAAACTTTGATTTAAAAGTTGTTCTTCTGGGAAAATGATTTTTCATATGAATATGAAACTATATCCAAAATCTTGGTTAAACTCAAAGTGAAAGTATGTTTTTCAAAATGGTCATCAAGATGTCGTTCTTTCGACAGAAATGACTACCTCTTTAGTAATTGACATGTAACTTAAATTTTCGATGATAAACCTATACATTTCTATTTGGATTCTTAAATTAGAGTTCAATATGAAACCATAGCAATTTGATTCACTCAAAACGGATTTAAAATGAAGAAGTTATGGGTAAAACAAGATTGGATATTTTTGATCTTTTTAGCTACGAGAAATGTTTAGCAAATCTATACAAATCATATCCTAGCTAACTTATATTGTATTATACATGTATTCTAATATATTATGTAATCTTGGGATACCATAGACACGTATGCAAATGTTTTGACATATCATATCGACCCATGTATATATATTATTTGGAACAACCATAGACACTCTATATGCAGTAATGTTGGAGTTAGCTATACAGGGTTGAGGTTGATTCCAAAAATATATATACTTTAAGTTGTGATCTAGCCTGAGACGTGTATACACTGGGTCGTGGATTGATTCAAGATAATATATATCGATTTATTTCTGTACATCTAACTGTGGACAACTAGTTGTAGGTTATTAACGAGGACAGCTGACTTAATACACTCAAATCTTTAAAACATAATAAAAATGGTTGTAATTATATTTTGATCATACTTTGATATATATGTACATATTTGTATAGGTTCGTGAATCGTTCCGTGGCCAAGTCTTATTTCCGAGGAAGGAAATATCTGTGAAAGTGAGTTATAGTCCCACTTTTAAAATCTAATATTTTTGGGATGAGAATACATGCAGGTTTTATAAATGATTTACAAAATAGACACAAGTACGTGAAACTACATTCTATGGTTGAATTATCGAAATCGAATATACCCCTTTTTATTAAGTCTGGTAATCTAAGAATTAGGGAACAGACACCCTAATTGACGCGAATCCTAAAGAAAGATCTATTGGGCCTAACAAACCCCATCTAAAGTACCGGATACTTTAGTACTTTGAAATTTATATCATATCCGAAGGGTGTCCCGGAATGATGGGGATATTCTTATATATGCATCTTGTTAATGTCGGTTACCAGGTGTTCACCATATGAATAATTTTTATCTCTATGTATGGGATGTGTATTGAAATATGAAATCTTGTGGTCTATTGTTACGATTTGTTATATATAGGTTAAACGTATAACTCACCAACATTTTTGTTGACGTTTAAAGCATGTTTATTCTCAGGTGAATACTAAGAGCTTCCGCTGTTGCATACTAAAATAAGGACAAGATTTGGAGTCAATGTTTGTATGATATTAGGTAAAAACTGCATTCAAGAAACATATGTCAATGTAATATATTTCTATTGTAAACCATTATGTAATGGTCATGTGTAAACAGTATATTTTAGATTATCATTATTTGATAATCTACGTAATGCTTTTAAAACTTTTATTGATAAAATAAAGGTTATGGTTGTTTTAAAAATGAATGCAGTCTTTGAAAAACGTCTCATATAGAGGTCAAAACCTCGCAACGAAATCAATTAATATGGAACGTTTATAATCAATATGAACGGGACATTTCATCTGGACGGTGTCCAATTACACTGAAGTGTTCTGAGATAGAAAACACCCAACCCACATTATACTGGAAGGCGTCTATCCCATCTGGACGACGTCCAGCAGACCTGATCAGCTCGAATTCATTTCAAAACACATTTAACACTTTAAATTAACAACCAAACGCTTTGTAACAACCCAATCGAGTTTTTACATCAACAAAACATTAAATAAAAGTGTTTACACCGCAAATACGGGTTAAGACTCAATAACCCAACCCAATACCAAGAGCATAATCCCGGGGACTACCAAATCCCCAATTCGCGTCTAAATATCCAAAAGCTACCCCATCGAGCCCAAGCGCTCCTAAGCCTCCATTTTAACAACTAGCTAGCTTCATAATCACAATACCTATAAAAAGGTAAACAACGAGAGGGGTAAGCATAAAGCTTAGTGAATGCAATAATTATACACATACATATATAATATACCTACTTGCAACACTTACTCACATACCGCATACATGCTAGCAACACAATTAGCTTATCATCACAAGCACAACAATAGCATATATATAACCCGAACAATATAATATGCTACACTACAACACAATAACCATGGTTAAACAATCGTACAAGGGAATGGCGCTCGCGAAAGGCCAGCGGTGTTCATAACATCCGTTAGTGTACTTAACACCTCGTATCACTAAACCCTCGGGTGGCATCTTAACACCTCGATACTTCACCCTAGATGGCGTCTTAACACCTCGACACTTCATCCGTTAATTTCTTGGAGTGGCATCTTAACACCTCGATACTTCACCCCGAGTGGCATCTTAACACCTCGATGCTTCACTCTTTACTTTACGGAGTGGCGCCTTAACACCTCGACACTTCACTCCTAGGTGGCATCTTAACACCTCGATGCTTCACCCCGAGTGGCATCTTAACACCTCGATGCTTCACCCATCAATTACTTAGAGTGGCATCTTAACACCTCGATGCTTCACTTCGAGTGGCGTCTTAACACCTCGACACTTCACTCGTCACGTGAAACGTGGTGTCTTAGCACCTTGACACTTCACATCTCACGCTACAACAAATAAATACGTTATATACCTACGCATATAATTATTCCACTCACCTTGGAATGCCCGCACAAGTCATGTACAACATGATCTCCGTCCTCAAATCCGAGCAAGTAATCACCTATATTACACATGGGAAAAATATACACATAAATAGCCATTCTCTAAAAGAGAACCCGACACAAACATCCCTTAACCAAGGGATTACACCTTGCTCGCCAAAACCCGCCCATTTAACACCTAATGGACACAAACCAACTACCACTTCGGGTGGTAATTTAAACCCACTCAACAAAGTACAAATTAACCTAAATCATACATGACACCGATTAGACCAACCTAGGTCTTAACACTAAATTACCACTTAGGTAGTAATCATTTCAAATGCCATGTACAACAAAAACATAACACGTGCAATATCGACCAATATTTCTTTTGACCACATTTGACTTTTGTTAAAATGTCATTTTAACCCAAAATCTCTTCCCACGATTACTTTCATTCAAACACTTCATTTAACACTTAACCAAAGTGTTTAAAATCCATTTAATCCAAAATTATAGTCATTACCAAAATTCGACCCATCAAAGTCAACCCATTTTGACATAAGTCCCAAAAACATCTTTAATCACTAACGGCTAGTGATTTACTTCCCAAAACACCATTTAACACGTTAATCAAACATTTGTATACTCGATTCATCACATCTTGACCCAAAACATAATTCGACACAAATCAAGGTCAATACCCATTTTGACTAATACACAAGTTCTTATGAACATCTATACACTAACACATTTATGATTTAGTGATTATACCCAAAATCATGATCTAATTCGTCATCAAACCCTAACCCGCCAATAAAGGGTCAAAACCCATCTACTAACCACAACAAACCCATATCACAACTATTTTAGGGTTTCTAACAAAATCACACTCAAACCCTAATTTGAATATCAAAATCAAATAAAGAAAAATCGGAGTTAGGACTTACCACCACTACCAAAATGTAGCTAAGAACGCAAGGAACAACTTTAACACTCGAACCTTCACCCGATTCAAGCTTCTTCTTCTCCAAAAAAAGCTTTCTCTGTCAAAAACTCACCCTCTCTCTCTAAATAAGATGGGGGTGTTTGTGTGGGTGAAAATGAGGCTTGAAAGGGCCTTGGATCAGTTTTGATGCTCCCAAACCGACCCCAAAGTGAAAAGACTAAAACACCACAAAATATACCCTTTAAAAACATTAAAATATCACAGCTGGCCCGTCAGGCCTATTGGACGGCGTCCAAAAAGGTTGGACGACATCCAATACAACTGAGTCTGAAACTGAAACTTGTTTTGGTCATAACTTTCAAACCGTAGCTCCGTTTTTGATGAATCAAATATCGTTGGAAACGTAATGAGATTTACTATCCAATGGTAAGGTTTTAGAACATCAAATCCAACTTTATTTGGGATCTAAATATACGCTTACATGCCTCGTATTTCGAATGGCGTTCGAAATAACACGTAACTAAAAACGGGTGTTACAATATAGCGCAAAAGATTTCGTAGATTACGGAGAAATTTACGGGATATGTCAGGCAAAGTTTACAGTAACAGATACGCTAAGATATGAATTTTGTCTATACACTATTCATGCAATCAATGCAGTAAGATGTGTCTAGACTAAGAATGATAAGCAGGCAATTTTCGACAAAAATGATAAGCAAAACTTTTGACATGCAGACACGGTCAAAGTCCAGACTCACTAATGTATCCTAATGACTATCAGTTAGACATACTAATACAGACCTGGTTCGCTAAGACCGTCGTTCTGATACCAACTGAAAGGACCAGTTCATATACATTATAAACGATTCACAATAGTTGATTATTTGATTACATCGCGAGGCATTTGACCTCTATATGATACATTTTACAAACATTGCATTCGTTTTAAAAAGACAAACTCTCTTTTCATCTAAAGTTGATGGCATGCATACCATTTCATAATACATCCAACTATAATTGACTTAATAATAATCTTGATGAACTCAATGACTCGAATGCAACATCTTTCGAAATATGCCATGAATGACACCAAGTAATATCCTTAAAATGAGCTAATGCACAGCGGAAGGTTTCTTTAATACCTGAGAATAAACATGCTTTAAAGCGTCAACTGAAAGGTTGGTGGTTTCATTAGTTTATCGTAATCAATCATTTCCATAATTTTAATAGACCACAAGATTTCATTTATATAAACATCCATCTCATATCAGGCATTTTGCAAACAGCAAAGAGATAAAAATCATTCATATGGTGAACACCTGATAACCGACATTAACAAGATGCATATAGAATATACCCATCATTCCGGGACACCCATCGGACATGATAAACTCGAAGTACTAAAGCATTCCAAATTTCAGAATGGGGGTTGTTAGTTCCCGTAGATCTACCTTTAGGATTCGCGTCAATTAGGGGCCAGTTCCCTAATTCTTAGGCTACCAAGCTAAAAGGGGCATATTCGATTCGATAATCCAACCATAGAATGTAGTTTCGATTACTTGTGTCTATTTCGTAAAATATTTATAAAAGCGCATGTATTCTCAGTCCTAAAAATATATATTGCAAAAGCATTTAAAAAGGGAGCAAATAAAACTCACAATACTGTATTTTGTAATAAAAATACATATGACGTCATTGAACAAGTGCAAGGTTAGCCTTGGATTCACGAACCTATATTAGTTATATATATTTATGTTTGATCAATATCTGTCTAACAATTTAGGTCAAGTCGTAGTGTATCACAATCCTAATGCTCGAGACTAAATATGCAAAAGTCAACAAAAGTCATATTGACCAAAATGTCTTCCAAAATTTATACATGATTATTATATAGTTTAAATATAGTAGTTTTATATATTTAAATATTTTTTAACATATTTTATTAAAGTAAATAATATAGTTCTTTTATTAATAAATAAAATTTTATATTAAAATTTATATAATAAAAATATACTTTTATATATCTTAAATAATAAAATTTATAAAGTTCATTTAATATCATAAAAATAATATGATAGGTATTATTAATGTAATTATATTATACATAGTAAAATATCTTTGTATCACATATTTATTTGATAAAATAATATTGATAATAATAATAATAAGTAAAAGTTGTATTATTTTGTAATAATTATTATTCTACTAATAAAAATAAAAATAATTATATTTTCTAAAAATGATAAATTGATAATTTTTATTAATAATAGTACTAAAATGATAATAATAATGATGTTTCATATTAACAATGATATTTTTATTAAAAATAAAAATTTTAGTAAAAATGATAGTTTTAATATTAATAATACTTTTAATAACAATAATAGTAAAATAATGAAAACGATATTTTTCCTTTAAATCAATATCTTACAATATCTTAATTTCATCATGATACTCATACTTATTATTTCCTAATCGCTTCGTTTAATAACTTTTAGTCGTCTTTTATATCGCGTTCATATTATTAATAATAATAATAGTAATCATAATAATTCGATGTTACTAATATTAGTTTTAATTATAATAATACTAATAATAATAATATTAATGATAATACTAATAACTATTTGAATGATAATAATAATAATAATACTAATAATACTAATTAAAACCTTAACGATAATAACGATAATAATAATAATAAAAATAAAAATAATATCTTTTATTAATAACGACAATGATAATAATAATAATAATAATAATAATAATAATAATAATAATAATAATAATAATAATAATAATAATAATAATAATAAGATTATAACGATGATAATAACGACGATAATAATAATCATTTTTACAAAAAATTCAATTGACTATAACTTCTAAACCGTTCATCAAAACCATTCGATATCTAAATGAAAAGTTCTCAATTTTTCGCTAGTTTTCCAACGACATGCATATCTTATACCTTATTTTAATAGTATATGTATTAAATTCAAGATTTGACATAACCTATCTAACGACAATAACGAACGTATAAGCATGTATAATCCTATATACTCGAGCACTAGTCAGGGATACACTAATAATATATAAAAGTTAAGTTATGAGGGCTCACGTATCAATATTGAGATTCAATATTGCAGGAAAAGTACGTAGATGCAACGGGGATGATAAACACTAGTTTGACTCACGAGCAATACTCCCGAACCATACCCATAACCTCTATAGCTATAATCCATAATTTTCTTAGCTCTATCCCGCTCAAAAAACAATTTCGAAATCACTCGGACAGCACTCCGTCGTAATATTTTATGTATACTAATAATATCTTGAAATAATACGGAGTAAATATATATATGTAAATCGATTGAGAGAGTTTAGAGAAAAATATTTTCAAGTTTCTATGAAATAATGAAACCTATTGAATTCTATTTATAATAGATTTTTGAATTATTAAAGTGAATTATTAAATTATGAATTATTAAAGTGAATTATTAAAGTATGAATTATTAAAGTGAATTTTTAAAGTTAAAGTAAAGTAAAGGTAAAATTTAAGTATAGTAAAAGTATAAAACTATGTACGTATAATACGCGTATAAATATATATAATATTAATTTAAATCGTTATATATATTTAATAAAATAAAATATAAATATCATTATATTTGTCATAATGGTTAAGTAATGAGTTGTCAAAAGTGGTTCTAGATATTTATAAAAGTTATATGCATTTTAATAATAAAGTTCTTTTTAAACTGAAAACGTTTTTGTACGTTTGAAACTAAATCAAATAAATATGATAATTTTGTTTTCCAAAACTAAATATATTTAAGAATCATTTTGTTTAAAGGTTAAAATAATAGAAATCGTTATATCATAAAACGTTTTAGAAAAGTAGAATCATATATATTCATAATAGGTTTCAAGTTTTTAAATTACAGTCTGTTGGTGAAGCATGGGATAAAGTCCAAAGGTTAAATAAACGTATGAAATCATCTTAATGAAAAATGTCTAGTTACTTAACTTGTCGATATCCAACATCTAAGTTATTTACACTCCACGTTCTTACTTATAAATCACTTTACCATTTTCCGAATGTTGTCAAAAATAATAGATTTCTTAAATCACAGTGGACCTCATAACATGGACTCGTAATCATATCATAATGTATCTGATAAATCAATCATTTGATATTATCTTCTAATTCCATCGATAAACATATTGAAACAAATACGTTCGTGTAAAGTATTATACATTTAATACTTTATTAATATTCTCAAGTTATAATATATATATATACATATATATACATATCTATTTATATATAACGGTTCATGAATTGTCGGAATTTGGTCGAGGTTATAATGAATGCATGAACACAGTTTAAAATTCTTGAGATTTAACTTAACAAACTTTGCTTATCTTGTCGGAATAATATAAAGATAAAGTTTAAATTTGGTTGGAAATTTCCGGGTTGTCACATAAAGTTCAATGGCATCATCAAAAGTGTTCCGAGTTCACGTGGGAATCCGAAGAATTCGCTTTGGTGTATCTTCCTGCTTGTCATGCGGATTAGATTGCGAGAACGCAATCCAATTCAAGTGGGGGAGAGTTGTAAGACCCGAGTTTAGAATGTACAAAATTGTATATATTTATATAGTGGAGGTCTCAGGTCCCAGTTTTGGGCCGCGGCGCGGCTGGCGTCTGGCAGTAATTCTTTGTTTTAAATTAATTAAATGAGGGGCATTTTGGTACTTTCGTGTGATAGTCGAATTTAAAGCATAAGATCAGATCTAGGAGTGTCATTACTCCATTTTCAACCACCTTATCTCTTCCACTTTAATCCTAGAGAGGGAGTTAGAGTTTTAGAGTGAGAGAGCTCACTTTGGGGGAGAAGAAGACCGAATCTCGCCCAAGTAAAGTTGTTCATCTAGTCACTAGCTACGTTTTGATTGTGATGGTTAGTCCTAATCTTGATTTTCTTACTTTAAATTAGTTTAAGGGTTAGGGTTTGGGCTAGTGATGAACTTAAAACCCATTTGTAAGTAATTTCAGGGTTTTTGGGTAAGATTGAGTCATGAAGACTCAAGAATGACTAACCTAGGGTTTCAAGTGTTTAAATGGTGTTTATGGGTCTTAAATGGTTTCAAATCACTAGCACACCATGTTGATTTGGTAAATGGGTGTTATTTGGGTTAGGGCGACCCAAATGGGTGTGTTGACCTTTAAATGGGTCAAATGAGTTTAGAATGACCAAATGGTTTGTAGATAGGTGATTTAATGCCGTGGTTACTAGTTTTAGTGATTATTGGTAAGTTAGGCCATGATTGGCATTAGGAGGGTAATGGGTGAGCATTTTCACTAAGTGGTCTATTTGGGTGGGTTGAGAGTCCCATTTAGATAAGTGTTGATTTTATGATTAATGTTATAAGTGATTTCGTTGATGGTTGAAGAGTTTGTTGGCTTACCTTCGTTTTGGATACAAGGTGAGTGGAATAATTATATGTTTACGTATATAATCTACTTATTTGTGTAACGTGAGGTGCGAAGTGTCGACGTATTAAGACACCACATCTTATGTGATGATTGAAGTGTCGACGTGTTAAGACACCACTCGGGGGTGAAGTGTCGACATGTTAAGACACAACTCCGGGAAGTATGACGGGTGAAGTGTCGAAGTGTTAAGGCGCCAACCGGGGTGAAGTACTGATGTGTTAAGATGCCACCCGTGGGGTTAGTGTTGTAGTGACCCGAACTTTTCCATGATTGTATATTAATTGAAAACTATATTTTCATGATTAAATGTTTCCAACATGTTAAGCAATCAAACTTGTTAAGACTTAATTAAATGAGTTTCACGTAGACAATTGACCACCCAAGTTGATCGGCGATTCACGAACGTTAAAACTTGTAAAAACTATATGATGACATACATATGGATATATATATATATATATATAGTTATCATGATATTATGATAAGTATGTACCTCATTAAGTATTTTAACAATGAGTTATATACATAAAAATGAGACTATTGAATTAAGAAACTTGAAAATGGTATATATAACGATTATCGTTATAACAACGTCTTACTAATTACATATGAATCATTTTAAGATATTGATACACTATATATAAACATGTTAAATGATAAGTAAACATATCATTATGTATAATAACAATAAACTACATATGTAAAAACAAGACTACCAACTTAAGGATTTCGAAACGAGACATATATGTAACGATTATCGTTGTAACAACATTTAATTGTATATATATATCATATTAAGATATATTAATACATCATTATATCATGATAATGTAATAATTTAACATCTCATTCGATATAATAAACATTGTGTTAACAACATTTAACAAGATCGTTAACTTAAAGGTTTCAAAACAACATTTACATGTAACGACTAACGATGACTTAAACACTCAGTTAAAATGTATATACATGTAGTGTATTTAGATGTATTAGTACACTTTTTAAAGACTTCAAGACACATATCAAAGTACTTCTACTTAACAAAAATGCTTACGATTACATCCTCATTCATTTTCATCAACAATTCTACTCGTATGCACTCGTATTTGTACTTGTACAATACACAGCTTCTAAATGTATTTACTATTGGTATATATGTAGTGACCCGAACTTTTACATGTTTATATATATTAATTGAGATTGATATTTACATGATTAAATGTTTCCAACATGTTAAGCAATCAAACTTGTTAAGACTTGATTAATTGAAATATGTTTCATATAGACAATTGACCACCCAAGTTGACCGGCGATTCACGAACGTTAAAACTTGTAAAAACGACATGACGATATATATATGGATATACATATGGTTAACATGAGATTATGATAAGTAAGTATCTCCATAAGTATATTAACAATGAGTTATATACATATAAACAAGACTACTAACTTAAGGATTTCGAAACGAGACATATATGTAACGATTATCGTTGTAACGACATTTAAATGTATATATATCATATTAAGATATATTAATATATCATAATATCATGATAATATAATAATTTAACATCTCATTAGATATAATAAACAATGGGTTAACAACATTAATTGAGATCGTTAACTTAAAGGTTTCAAAACAACACTTACATGTAACGACTAACGATGACTTAATGACTCAGTTAAAATGTATATACAAGTAGTGTATTTAGATGTATTAAAATACTTTTGGAAGACTTAAAGACATATATCAAAACACTCATACTTAACGAAAATGGTTACAGTTACTTTTCCATTCTTTTCTTTCATCAAGAATTCTAGTCGTATTCTTACCCGTATTATACACAGCTTCAAAACGTACTTACTATGAGTATATACCAATAGGAACTAGCATGGGATTCCACTCTTGATTATGTCATGTATGACTAATCAATTTTAACTTCTACCATGAGCTAGTCAACTAACTAGAACTCCTTTTAACCCCACTCACCACTCACCAATTACCACTCATCATTCACTCCATTTCACTTCCAATTCTCTTTCTAATTCTCTCTCAACACACACACACACACACACACACACACACTATTATGAACGTATTTTTCCAGTAGTTAATCATCATCTTCATCAAAAATCACTTCAAGAATCAAGCTATAATCATCATAGGAAGAACACTTCAAGAACACTTCAAAAATCCCTTCAAGTTTACTAATTTACTTCCAAGCTTTCTAATCCATTCCAAGTAATCATCTAAGATCAAGAAACCTTTGTTATATACAGTAGGTTATCTTTCTTATTCAAGGTAATATTCATATTCAAACTTTGATTCAATTTCTATAACTATAAACTATCTTAATTCGAGTAAAAATCTTACTTGAACTTGTTTTTGTGTCATGATCCTACTTCAAGAACTTTCAAGCCATCCAAGATCCTTTGAAGCTAGATCATTTCTTGTCACTTCGAGTAGGTTTACCTACTAAACTTGAGGTAGTAATGATGTTCATAACATCATTCGATTCATATATATAAAATTATCTTATTCGAAGGTTTAAACTCGTAATCACTAGAACATAGTTTAGTTAATTCTAAACTTGTTTGCAAACAAAAGTTAATCCTTCTAACTTGAATTTTAAAATTAACTACACACATGTTATATATCTATATGATATGCTAACTTAATGATTTAAAACCTGGAAACACGAAAAACACCGTAAAACCGGATTTACGCCGTCGTAGTAACACCGCGGGCTGTTTTGGGTTAGTTAATTAAAAACTATGATAAACTTTGATTTAAAAGTTGTTATTCTGAGAAAATGATTTTTATTATGAACATGAAACTATATCCAAAAATTACGGTTAAACTCAAAGTGGAAGTATGTTTTCTAAAATGGTCATCTAGACGTCGTTCTTTCGACTAAAATGACTACCTTTACAAAAACGACTTGTAACTTATTTTTACGACAATAAACCTATACTTTTTCTATTTAGATTCATAAAATAGAGTTCAATATGAAACCATAGCAATTTGATTCACTCAAAACGGATTTAAAATGAAGAAGTTATGGGTAAAACAAGATTGGATAATTTTTTCTCATTTTAGCTACGTGAAAATTGGTAACAAATCTATTCCAACCATAACTTAATCAACTTGTATTGTATATTATGTAATCCTGAGATACCATAGACACGTATACAATGTTTCAACCTATCATGTCGACACATCTATATATATTTCGGAACAACCATAGACACTCTATATGTGAATGTTGGAGTTAGCTATACAGGGTTGAGGTTGATTCCAAAATATATATACTTTGAGTTGTGATCAATACTGAGATACGTATACACTTGGTCGTGGATTGATTCAAGATAATATTTATTGATTTATTTCTGTACATCTAACTGTGGACAACTAGTTGTAGGTTACTAACGAGGACAGCTGACTTAATAAACTTAAAACATCAAAATATATTAAAGGTGTTGTAAATATATTTTAAACATACTTTGATATATATGTATATATTGTTATAGGTTCGTGAATCAACCAGTGGCCAAGTCTTACTTCCCGACGAAGTAAAAATCTGTGAAAGTGAGTTATAGTCCCACTTTTAAAATCTAATATTTTTGGGATGAGAATACATGCAGGTTTTATAAATGATTTACAAAATAGACACAAGTACGTGAAACTACATTCTATGGTTGAATTATCGAAATCGAATATGCCCCTTTTTATTAAGTCTGGTAATCTAAGAATTAGGGAACAGACACCCTAATTGACGCGAATCCTAAAGATAGATCTATCGGGCCCAACAAGCCCCATCCAAAGTACCGGATGCTTTAGTACTTCGAAATTTATATCATATTCGAAGGGTGTTCCGGAATGATGGGGATATTCTTATATATGCATCTTGTTAATATTGGTTACCAGGTGTTCACCATATGAATGATTTTTATCTCTTTGTATGGGATGTGTATTGAAATATGAAATCTTGTGGTCTATTGTTACGATTTGATATATATAGGTTAAACCTATAACTTACCAACATTTTTGTTGACGTTTAAAGCATGTTTATTCTCAGGTGAATATTAAGAGCTTCCGCTGTTGCATACTAAAATAAGGACAAGATTTGGAGTCCATGTTTGTATGATATTGTGTAAAAACTGCATTCAAGAAACTGATTTCGATGTAACATATTTGTATTGTAAACCATTATGTAATGGTCGTGTGTAAACAGGATATTTTAGATTATCATTATTTGATAATCTACGTAAAGCTTTTTAAACCTTTATTTATGAAATAAAGGTTATGGTTTGTTTTAAAAATGAATGCAGTCTTTGAAAAACATCTCATATAGAGGTCAAAACCTCGCAACGAAATCAATTAATATGGAACGTTTTTAATCAATAAGAACGGGACATTTCAGTTGGTATCCGAGCGTTGGTCTTAGAGAACCAGAATTTTGCATTAGTGTGTCTTATCGAGTTTGTTAGGATGCATTAGTGAGTCTGGACTTCGACCGTGTTTACTTGAAAAATGATTGCTTAACAAATTTTGTTGGAAGCTATATATTTTTAACATGTGAATATTATGTGATATATTAATCTCTTAACGTGTTTGATATTATGTGATAGATGTCTACCTCTAGAACAAGTCCCATTGAATCACCTAATAATAATGAAGAGTCAAATGTAAATTGGAATGATTCGTGGACTGATTCACAAGTTCCCGAAGAGGAACCGGAAGAAGAGTCGGAACCGGAAGAAGAATCGGAACCGGATGAAGAAATAGAACCGGTGGGGGAAATAATAAAACGGTTAAGTAAAAGAAAATCCTCAACCAACCGACCAAGGTTAATTATGGTCAATGGTGTTTCCGCCAAGGAAGCAAAGTATTGGGAGGATTACCAATTCTCCGATGAATCGGATTCCGACGAGAATTCCGATGATGTTATAGAAATTACCCCAACTGAATTTAAAAAGGCAAAAGAAAATAATAAGGGAAAGGGCATAAAAATAGAGAAATCTAATTCCAACCCCGATGAACTTTATATGTATCGTCAACCCCCGAAGTCCTTAAGTTGTAACAATGACCCGGGAACCTCTAAACCACCAGGTTTTTCTAAACCAATGTGGACAACGACGGATCGTATTAGGGGAACATCATATATCCCTAGAAACTTGGCAAAACGAACCAAAACTGAACAAGAAGAAAAGAGCGAGTCGGAATAAGATAGTTGTATTCGTGTGGTGTAATATATGTAATATAGTATGCTTATGCTTTATGATATATGTAAAAATTGCTTGTATTAATTTTTTTTATGAATCTAACTCTTGTCTATTTTACAGTATAAAAACACAAAATGGATAGACAACCTAATATTTTAAGAGACCTACCCGGAGACATGATTGATGAAATCTTGTCTAGAGTCGGTCAGAATTCCTCGGCACAACTATTTAAGGCGAGATCAGTTTGTAAGACATTCGAAGAACGTTCCAAGAATGCCTTGGTCTATAAAAGGCTTTCGTTCGAAAGATGGGGGATATCACATTGGGAAATCCATAAGTTACGATGTGTTTACTTTGACGCATATATTGCGGGGAACCCAAATGCTATTTTACGCAACGGGTTAAGAAATTATTTTGACTCAGTATATCCGAATATAGGACTTCGTGATTTAGAAAAAGCGGCTAACATGCAACATAAAGAAGCATGTTATGCTTACGGGTTAGTAATGTTCGCTTCTCACCAAAGTGAGAACAAGAACATCGGGCCACAACTATTAAACAAAACGTTCCCACAAGTGACGGAGTCGGTAATTGGGGTAATAAATGAGGTTTTTAGGTTATTACGAGACTGTTGGTCATTATGTAACCCTCGTCCCTTTGACGACGTTACAACACGCTGTCTTATCAACGGCCATAACGGTTATGTTCCACAAGACCAAGGATGGGAAGTAGTCCTAGTAAAACCAGAATGCATGACTTGTTTCTGGAAGTATGAATTACGTGTCTTTATTGCCTTTGCTGAACGACTTGTGTACTAGCTAGAATTATCTTCACAACTATCTTGTATCAAAGTTATTGTGTGCTATATTTCATGCTTTATGTAAAATAAGCGGTATTGTAAGTTTGTAAAATATTGTATAAAAGTTTGAACGCGAAATATTATTACAATCAGTTTTTCATATAGAATTGTAGTAGTTGAATTGTATATTAGCTACTAAGTATGAACTTAACGGGTAGGTACTACCCGAATTTAAACTTATAAAACACTAATATGAAGAAAAAGCTTTTATAAATGAGTTCATATTATGCTACGAAATACTATTAACTACTCTTAATATTCTGTATGATTAACTTGTTCCATTTGACTATTTTGAAGGAAATGGCACCGACTACTCGACACACCGTGAATATGAATGAAGAGGAATTCCGTACTTTTCTAGCTTCAAACATAGCCACAGTACAGGCTGCGCTACATACCAACAATAACCTTGGATCTGGCAGTACAGGAAATCGTGTAGGATGCACCTACAAAGAATTCACTGCCTGCAAACCTTTGGAATTTAATGGAACCGAAGGACCGATCGGATTGAAACGGTGGACCGAGAAGGTCGAATCGGTGTTTTCCATAAGTAAGTGTACTGAAGAGGACAAAGTAAAGTACGCTACGCATACCTTCACAGGTTCTGCGTTAACATGGTGGAATACCTATCTAGAGCAAGTGGGACAAGACGATGCGTACGCACTACCGTGGTCAGCATTCAAGCACTTGATGAACGAGAAGTACCGTCCCAGAACCGAGGTCAATAAGCTCAAGACAGAACTTAGAGGGTTACGAACCCAAGGATTTGATATTACCACGTACGAAAGATGATTCACAGAATTGTGCCTATTGTGTCCGGGAGCATTCGAAGATGAGGAAGAGAAGATCGACACGTTTGTGAAAGGATTACCGGAAAGAATCCAAGAAGATATAAGTCCACACGAGCCGCCTCCATACAACAGGCATGTAGAATGGCTCACAAACTAGTGAACCAGATTGAAGAAAGAATTAAAGAACAGACTGCTGAAGAGGCTAATGTGAAGCAAGTCAAAAGAAAGTGGGAGGAAAACGGTGATAAGAATCACCAATACAACAACAACAGCAATTACAACAATAATCGCAACAATTATCCCAACAATCGCAACATCAATCGCAACTACAACAAACGGCCCAACAACAACAACAACAACAACAACAACAGCAACTACAACAATCATCCCAACAACAATAATAACTGCAACAACAACAACAATCAGAAGCAGCTATGCCAAAGGTGTGAAAAGTATCACTCGGGGTTCTGCACCAAATTTTGCAACAAGTGTAAAAGAAATGGTCATAGCGCGGCGAAGTGTGAGGTCTACGGACCAGGGGTTAATAGAACGAAAGGAACAAATGGTGTCGGAACGAGTAATGGCGGAGCAAGTAGTGTCGGAGCAAGTTATGCCAATGTAGTTTGTTATAAATGTGGAAAACCAGGCCACATTATTAGAAATTGCCCGAACCAGGAGAACACGAATGGACAAGGCTGCGAAAGAGTTTTCAATATTAATGCGGCAGAGGCACAAGAAGACCCGGAGCTTGTTACGGGTACGTTTCTTATTGACAATAAATCTTCTTACGTTTTATTTGATTCGGGTGCGGATAGAAGCTATATGAGTAGAGATTTTTGTGCTAAATTAAGTTGTCCATTGACGCCTTTGGATAGTAAATTTTTACTCGAATTAGCAAATGGTAAATTAATTTCAGCAGATAATATATGTCGGAATCGAGAAATTAAACTGGTTAGCGAAACATTTAAGATTGATTTGATACCAGTCGAGTTAGGAAGTTTTGATGTGATAATCGGTATGGACTGGTTGAAAGAAGTGAAAGCAGAGATCGTTTGTTACAAAAATGCAATTCGCATTATACGAGAAAAAGGAAAACCCTTAATGGTGTACGGAGAAAAGGGCAACACGAAGCTACATATTATTAGTAATTTGAAGGCACAAAAACTAATAAGAAAAGGTTGCTATGCTGTTCTAGCACACGTCGAGAAAGTACAAACTGAAGAAAAGAGCATCAATGATGTTCCCATTGCAAAAGAATTTCCCGATGTATTTTCGAAAGAATTACCGGGATTACCCCCACATCGATCCGTTGAATTTCAAATAGATCTTGTACCAGGAGCTGCACCAATAGCTCGTGCTCCTTACAGACTCGCACCCAGCGAGATGAAAGAACTGCAAAGCCAATTACAAGAACTTTTAGAGCGTGGTTTCATTCGACCAAGCACATCACCGTGGGGAGCTCCTGTTTTGTTTGTCAAGAAGAAAGATGGTACATTCAGGTTGTGTATCGACTACCGAGAGTTGAACAAACTTACCATCAAGAACCGCTACTCACTACCAAGAATCGACGACTTATTTGATCAACTACAAGGATCGTCTGTTTATTCAAAGATTGACTTACGTTCCGGGTATCATCAAATGCGGGTGAAAGAAGATGATATTCCAAAAACTGCTTTCAGAACACGTTACGGTCATTACGAGTTTATGGTCATGCCGTTTGGTTTAACTAATGCACTAGCTGTGTTCATGGACCTTATGAACCGAGTGTGTGGACCATACCTTGACAAGTTTGTCATTGTTTTCATTGATGACATACTTATTTACTCAAAGAATGACCAAGAACACGGTAAACATTTGAGAAAGGTGTTAGAAGTATTGAGGAAGGAGGAATTGTACGCTAAGTTTTCAAAGTGTGCATTTTGGTTGGAAGAAGTTCAATTCCTCGGTCACATAGTGAACAAAGAAGGTATTAAGGTGGATCCGGCAAAGATAGAAACTGTTGAAAAGTGGGAAACCCCGAAAACTCCGAAACACATACGCCAGTTTTTAGGACTAGCTGGTTACTACAGAAGGTTCATCCAAGACTTTTCTAGAATAGTAAAACCCTTGACTGCATTAACGCATAAAGGGAAGAAATTTGAATGGAATGATGAACAAGAGAAAGTGTTTCAGTTATTGAAGAAAAAGCTAACTACGGCACCTATATTGTCATTGCCTGAAGGGAATGATGATTTTGTGATTTATTGTGACGCATCAAAGCAAGGTCTCGGTTGTGTATTAATGCAACGAACGAAGGTGATTGCTTATGCGTCTAGACAATTGAAGATTCACGAACAAAATTATACGACGCATGATTTGGAATTAGGCGCGGTTGTTTTTGCATTAAAGACTTGGAGGCACTACTTATATGGGGTCAAAAGTATTATATATACCGACCACAAAAGTCTTCAACACATATTTAATCAGAAACAACTGAATATGAGGCAGCGTAGGTGGATTGAATTATTGAATGATTACGACTTTGAGATTCGTTACCACCCGGGGAAGGCAAATGTGGTAGCAGATGCCTTGAGTAGGAAGGACAGAGAACCCATTCGAGTAAAATCTATGAATATAATGATTCATAATAACCTTACTACTCAAATAAAGGAGGCGCAACAAGGAGTTTTAAAAGAGGGAAATTTAAAGGATGAAATACCCAAAGGATCGGAGAAACATCTTAATATTCGGGAAGACGGAACCCAGTATAGGGCTGAAAGGATTTGGGTACCAAAATTTGGAGATATGAGAGAAATGGCACTTAGAGAAGCTCATAAAACCAGATACTCAATACATCCTGGAACGGGGAAGATGTACAAGGATCTCAGGAAATATTTTTGGTGGCCGGGTATGAAAGCCGATGTTGCTAAATACGTAGGAGAATGTTTGACTGTTCTAAGGTCAAAGCTGAGCATCAGAAACCATCAGGTCTACTTCAACAACCCGAAATCCCGGAATGGAAATGGGAAAACATTACCATGGATTTCATCACTAAATTGCCAAGGACTGCAAGTGGTTTTGATACTATTTGGGTAATAGTTGATCGTCTCACCAAATCAGCACATTTCCTGCCAATAAGAGAAGATGACAAGATGGAGAAGTTAGCACGACTGTATTTGAAGGAAGTCGTCTCCAGACACGGAATACCAATCTCTATTATCTCTGATAGGGATGGCAGATTTATTTCAAGATTCTGGCAGACATTACAGCAAGCATTAGGAACTCGTCTAGACATGAGTACTGCCTATCATCCACAAACTGATGGGCAGAGTGAAAGGACAATACAAACACTTGAAGACATGCTACGAGCATGTGTTATTGATTTCGGAAACAGTTGGGATCGACATCTACCGTTAGCAGAATTTTCCTACAACAACAGCTACCATTCAAGCATTGAGATGGCGCCGTTTGAAGCACTTTTGGTAGAAAGTGCAGGTCTCCGATTTGTTGGAGTGAAGTGGGGGATAGACAGATTACGGGTCCAGAGATTATACAAGAAACTACCGAGAAGATCATCCAAATTCAACAACGGTTGAAAACCGCCCAAAGTCGACAAAAGAGCTACGCTGACATCAAAAGAAAAGATATAGAATTTGAAATTGGAGAGATGGTCATGCTTAAAGTTGCACCTTGGAAAGGCGTTGTTCGATTTGTTAAACGAGGGAAATTAAATCCAAGGTATATTGGACCATTCAAGATTATTGATCGTGTCGGACCAGTAGCTTACCGACTTGAGTTACCTCAACAACTCGCGGCTGTACATAACACTTTCCACATCTCGAATTTGAAGAAATGTTTTGCTAAAGAAGATCTCACTATTCCGTTAGATGAAATCCAAATCAACGAAAAACTCCAATTCATCGAAGAACCCGTCGAAATAATGGATCGTGAGGTTAAAAGACTTAAGCAAAACAAGATACCAATTGTTAAGGTTCGATGGAATGCTCGTAGAGGACCCGAGTTCACCTGGGAGTGTGAAGATTAGATGAAGAAGAAATACCCGCATCTATTTCCAGAAGATTCGTCAACACCTTCAACAGCTTAAAATTTCGGGACGAAATTTATTTAACGGGTAGGTACTGTAGTGACCCGAACTTTTCCATGTTTATATATATTAATTGAGATTGATATTTACATGATTAAATGTTTCCAACATGTTAAGCAATCAAACTTGTTAAGACTTGATTAATTGAAATATGTTTCATATAGACAATTGACCACCCAAGTTGACCGGCGATTCACGAACGTTAAAACTTGTAAAAATGACATGACGATATATATATGGATATGCATATGGTTAACATGAGATTATGATAAGTAAGTATCTCCATAAGTATATTAACAATGAGTTATATACATATAAACAAGACTACTAACTTAAGGATTTCGAAACGAGACATATATGTAACGATTATCGTTGTAACGACATTTAAATGTATATATATCATATTAAGATATATTAATATATCATAATATCATGATAATATAATAATTTAACATCTCATTAGATATAATAAACAATGGGTTAACAACATTAATTGAGATCGTTAACTTAAAGGTTTCAAAACAACACTTACATGTAACGACTAACGATGACTTAACGACTCAGTTAAAATGTATATACAAGTAGTGTATTTAGATGTATTAAAATACTTTTGGAAGACTTCAAGACATATATCAAAACACTCATACTTAACAAAAATGGTTACAGTTACTTTTCTATTCTTTTCTTTCATCAAGAATTCTAGTCGTATTCTTACCCGTATTATACACAGCTTCAAAACGTACTTACTATGAGTATATACCAATAGGAACTAGCATGGGATTCCACTCTTGATTATGTCATGTATGACTAATCAATTTTAACTTCTACCATGAGCTAGTCAACTAACTAGAACTCCTTTTAACCCCACTCACCACTCACCAATTACCACTCATCATTCACTCCATTTCACTTCCAATTCTCTTTCTAATTCTGTCTCAACACACACACACTATTATGAACGTATTTTTCCAGTAGTTAATCATCATCTTCATCAAAAATCACTTCAAGAATCAAGCTATAATCATCATAGGAAGAACACTTCAAGAACACTTCAAAAATCCCTTCAAGTTTACTAATTTACTTCCAAGCTTTCTAATCCATTCCAAGTAATTATTTAAGATCAAGAAACCTTTGTTATATATAGTAGGTTATCTTTCTTATTCAAGGTAATATTCATATTCAAACTTTGATTCAATTTCTATAACTATAAACTATCTTAATTCGAGTAAAAATCTTACTTGAACTTGTTTTTGTGTCATGATCCTACTTCAAGAACTTTCAAGCCATCCAAGATCCTTTGAAGCTAGATCATTTCTTGTCACTTCGAGTAGGTTTACCTACTAAACTTGAGGTAGTAATGATGTTCATAACATCATTCGATTCATATATATAAAACTATCTTATTCGAAGGTTTAAACTCGTAATCACTAGAACATAGTTTAGTTAATTCTAAACTTGTTTGCAAACAAAGGTTAATCCTTCTAACTTGACTTTTAAAATTAACTACACACATGTTCTATATCTATATGATATGCTAACTTAATGATTTAAAACCTGGAAACACGAAAAACACCGTAAAACCGGATTTACGCCGTCGTAGTAACACCGCGGGCTGTTTTGGGTTAGTTAATTAAAAACTATGATAAACTTTGATTTAAAAGTTGTTATTCTGAGAAAATGATTTTTATTATGAACATGAAACTATATCCAAAAATTACGGTTAAACTCAAAGTGGAAGTATGTTTTCTAAAATGGTCATCTAGACGTCGTTCTTTCGACTGAAATGACTACCTTTACAAAAACGACTTGTAACTTATTTTTCCGACTATAAACCTATACTTTTTCTGTTTAGATTCATAAAATATAGTTCAATATGAAACCATAGCAATTTGATTCACTCAAAACGGATTTAAAATGAAGAAGTTATGGGTAAAACAAGATTGGATAATTTTTTCTCATTTTAGCTACGTGAAAATTGGTAACAAATCTATTCCAACCATAACTTAATCAACTTGTATTTTATATATTATGTAATCTTGAGATACCATAGACACGTATATAATGTTTCGACCTATCATGTCGACACATCTATATATATTTCGGAACAACCATAGACACTCTATATGTGAATGTTGGAGTTAGCTATACAGGGTTGAGGTTGATTCCAAAATATATATAGTTTGAGTTGTGATCAATACTGAGATACGTATACACTGGGTCGTGGATTGATTCAAGATAATATTTATCGATTTATTTCTGTACATCTAACTGTGGACAACTAGTTGTAGGTTACTAACGAGGACAGCTGACTTAATAAACTTAAAACATCAAAATATATTAAAGTTGTTGTAAATATATTTTAAACATACTTTGATATATATGTATATATTGTTATAGGTTCGTGAATCAACCAGTGGCCAAGTCTTACTTCCCGACGAAGTAAAAATCTGTGAAAGTGAGTTATAGTCCCACTTTTAAAATCTAATATTTTTGGGATGAGAATACATGCAGGTTTTATAAATGATTTACAAAATAGACACAAGTACGTGAAACTACATTCTATGGTTGAATTATCGAAATCGAATATGCCCCTTTTTATTAAGTCTGGTAATCTAAGAATTAGGGAACAGACACTCTAATTGATGCGAATCCTAAAGATAGATCTATCGGGCCCAACAAGCCCCATCCAAAGTACCGGATGCTTTAGTACTTCGAAATTTATATCATATCCGAAGGGTGTCCCGGAATGATGGGGATATTCTTATATATGCATCTTGTTAATGTTGGTTACCAGGTGTTCACCATATGAATGATTTTTATCTCTATGTATGGGATGTGTATTGAAATATGAAATCTTGTGGTCTATTGTTACGATTTGATATATATAGGTTAAACCTATAACTCACCAACATTTTTGTTGACGTTTAAAGCATGCTTATTCTCAGGTGAATATTAAGAGCTTCCGCTGTTGCATACTAAAATAAGGACAAGATTTGGAGTCCATGTTTGTATGATATTGTGTAAAAACTGCATTCAAGAAACTGATTTTGATGTAACATATTTGTATTGTAAACCATTATGTAATGGTCGTGTGTAAACAGGATATTTTAGATTATCATTATTTGATAATCTACGTAAAGCTTTTTAAACCTTTATTTATGAAACAAAGGTTATGGTTTGTTTTAAAAATGAATGCAGTCTTTGAAAAATGTCTCATATAGAGGTCAAAACCTCGCAACGAAATCAATTAATATGGAACGTTTTTAATCAATAAGAACGGGACATTTCAATATACACTCCAATGATCAGCTCTTAGCAGCCCATGTGAGTCACCTAACCATGTGGAAACCATCATTTAACATCTAGCATGACTTATGAGAAAGGAAACAAAAATAAGAACTCCTTTTAACCCCACTCACCTTCACCACTCACCACCTACTCCATTTCACTTCCAATTTTCTTCCCAATTCTCTCTCAAAACATACACACTCTTCCATGAACGTCTAAATTACTATTTTCCAGCAAAAATCATCAAATACAAGCTTTGGTTATTACCTATAATCATCATAAAAACAATTACTCAAGAACACATCAAGAACACTTCCAAGTTTACAAGTTTACTTCCAAGTTTCCAAATCCATTCCAAGCAATCATCTAAGATCAAGAAACCTTTGTTATTTATAATAGATTATCTTTCTAAATCAAGGTAATATTCATATTCAAGCTTTGATTCAATTTCTATAACTATAACTATCTTAATTCGAGTAATAATCTTACTTGAACTTGTTTTTGTGTCATGATTCTATTTCAAGAACTTCCAAGCCATCAAAGATCCTTTGAAGCTCAAGTTATTTTTTCATCATTTATAGTAGGTTTACCTATTAAACTTGAGGTAGTAATAATGTTCATAACATCATTCAATTCATATATATAAAACTACCTTATTCGAAGGTTTAAACTTATAATCACTAGAACATAGTTTAGTTAATTCTAAACTTGTTCGCAAACAAAAGTTAATCCTTCTAACTTGACATTTAAAATCAACTAAACACATGTTCTATATCTATTTGATATGCTAACTTAATGATTTAAAAACTGAAAACACGAAAAACACCGTAAAACCGGATATACGCTGTCGTAGTAACACCGCGGGCTGTTTTGGGTTAGTTAATTAAAAAATATGATAATCTTTGATTTAAAAGTTTTTCTTCTGAGAAAATTATTTTTCTTATGAACATGAAACTATATCCAAAAATCATGGTTAAACTCAAAGTGGAAGTATGCTTTCCAAAATGGTCATCTAGACGTCGTTCTTTCGACTAAAATGACTACCTTTACAAAAACGACTGGTAACCTATATTTCTGACTATAAACTTATAATTTTTCTATTTAGATTCATAAACTTAAGTTCAATATGAAAACATAGCAACTTTAATCACTCAAAACGGATTTAAAACGAAGAAGTTATGGGTAAAACAAGATTGGATATTTTTTGCTTGTTGTAACTACGTGAGAATTGGTAACAAATCTATATTAATCATATCCTAGCTAACTCATATTGTATTATACATGTATTCTAATATATTATGTAATCTTGGGATACCATAGACACGTATGCAAATGTTTTGACATATCATATCGACCCTTGTATACATATTATTTGGAACAACCATAGACACTCTATATGCAGTAATGTTGGAGTTAGCTATACAAGGTTGAGGTTGATTCCAAAAATATATATATACTTTGAGTTGTGATCTAGTTTGAGACATGTATAAACTGGGTCGTGGATTGATTCAAGATAATATATATCGATTTATTTCTGTACATGTAACTGTGGACAACTAGTTGTAGGTTACTAACGAGAACAGCTGACTTAATAAACTTAAAACAGTAAAACGTATTAAAAATGTTGTAAATATATTTTGAACATACTTTGATATATATACATATTTGTTATAGGTTCGTGAATCGATCCGTGGCCAAGTCTTACTTCCCGACGTAGTAAAAATATGTGAAAGTGAGTTATAGTCCCACTTTTAAAATCTATTATTTTTGGGATGAGAATACATGCAGTTTTATAAATGTTTTTCAAAATAAACACAAGTGATCAAAATTACATTCTATGTTGAATTATCGAACCGAATATGCCCCTTTTTAGCTTGGTAGCCTAAGAATTGGTGTTTATTATAATTGCCACCAATTGACGCGAATCCTAAAGATAGATCTATTTGGCCCAACAAGCCTCATCCGAGTTACGGATGCTTTAGTACTTCGATTTATCATGTCCGATGAGAGTCCCGGAATGATGGGGATATTCTATATGCATCCTGTTATTGTCGGTTACCAGGTATTCATCATATGAATGATTTTTATGCAGATTGCATGTTGTTTATGAGAAATGGAAATATGAAATCTTGTGGTCTATTATTACGATTTGATAAATATGTAGGTTAAACCTATAAATCACCAACATTTTTGTTGACATTTAAAGCATGTTTATTCTCAGGTGATTATTAAGAGCTTCCGCTGTTGCATGCTAATTTATGGACAAGAGTTGGAGTCAGCATGCTTGTATAATATTGTTTAAAAACTGCATTCAAAGACTTATATTGATGTGTAATATTATTGTAAACCATTATGTAATAATCGTGTGAAAACGCTATATTTTAGATTATCATTATTTGATAATCGTCGAAATATTTTTAAACCTTTATCGATAAAATAAAGTTTATGGTTTGTTTTAAAATCGAATGCAGTCTTTGAAAAACGTCTCATATAGAGGTCAAAACCTCGCAACGAAATCAATTAACATGGAACGTTTATAAATATATATGAACGAGACATTTCAGTTGGTATCCGAGCGTTGGTCTTAGAGAACCAGAATTTTTGCATTAGTGTGTCTTACCGAGTTTGTTAGGATGCATTAGTGAGTCTGGACTTCGACCGTGTTTTTCTTCAAAAATGATTTCTTAACATTTTTTTGTTAGAAACTATATATTATTAACATGTAAATATATTAATCTCTTAACGTGTTTGATATTGTGTGATAGATGTCTACCTCTAGTACAAATCCCATTGACTCACCTAATAATAATGAAGAGTCGAATATACTTTGGGAAGATTCACAAATTCCCAAAGAGGAACCGGAAGAGGAGGAACCGGAAGAAGAGGAACCGGAAGAGGAGGAACCGGAAGAAGAAGAGGTTCCGGAGGAAGAAATATTGATACCTACAGTAAATCGATTAAATAAATGAAAATCCACAACCAACGGACCAAAGTTAAAAATGATCAATGGTGTTTCCGGCAAGGAAGCAAAATATTGGGAAGATTACCAATTTTCCGATGAATCGGATCCCGATGAGGATTCCGATGATGTTATAGAAATTACCTCGACCCAATTTAATAAAGCAAAAGAAAATAATAGGGGAAAGGTATAAAGATAGAGAACTTGAACATGAGCGAAGAAGACTTCCGTGTTTTCCTTGCTGCGAACATAGCTGCGGTGCAAGCTGTAGCGACCCGACAATCGTCATTGACGGCGCTGTCTACTTAGGTCCCATTACGTGGTCATAAGTCTTTAAAACAACGTTTGACCAAAAGTATGTCGCATTCATTTCAAAAGTAAAGATGTTTTAAGGTTTACAAAGTAGTTCGACAACTAGTTACATAACAAAGTTTAAAGTACAATTGAAACATATGCGATACAATTTGAAAGTAGCTAAAAGACGCTCCACGTATGCATGTATACTCAACATCCAAGCAAGTATCAAAAGTAATGAGCGAAAGCATGTTTCACAAACGTTCAAGGACCTGAGAAAAACATAGAAATCTGTCAACGAAAACATTGGTGAAATCATAGGTTTAAGTAAGTAAGTACAAGTGAACCACAAGATTTGTAACATTGATATAATAGTAAACCATTCCAAAAATTGTTTCACGACCACCCAATTATCAATGCTTAAAATTCCTTCCATAGAACCCCATCACAATAGTGTTAGAACATACACTATTTCTCGAAAATATATTTCATTCGTAGACAGTAGCGAACCGCCTGAATGAGGGTTTGTCAAACCCATATGGCCATATAACATAAGTTCTCGCTTACACCCAGCAAGTGTAACTAATGATAATCGAATTGAGGATTTTTGTTCAAACTCGTATGTAGAATGTTTGTTTTCCTGTACTTGTGTTCACTTAGTAAAAAGAAATGTTTATGTTTTCTCATCCCAATTGTAAGTTCAAAAGAGTAAAAGTGGGACTATGATTTCACCTTTAGTACACGAGTAATATAGTACTTCAACAAGTAAACGTGTGCAAGAACGAATGCGAGTCTTGACCTAAACAAGTAGCTTTGTATCAATATCGGTAAACACGGTCGGTCAAAGCGTTCAATTAGTCCTATGGCTCGTTAAGACTCGATTATAATAGCATGTGAATCAAATTGTCATGTTTTATGCAAGGTACAAGTATAAAAGCATGTTATAACGATTGCACAAACATTTGCTTAAGTTTGATTAAAAGTCAAACTTTGGTCGGGTCAAAGTCAACGAAAAGTCAACGCATTCGGGTCGGGTCCCGAACTATTTTTCTGAGGTTTTTAATCATATATGAGCTTGTTAGAACAAGTTACGTGTGAATCAAAGGTGCGTATCATAGCAAACATTTTTCGTAAAATGGTAAACCAAAACAGAAACTGGCAGTGTAACTGGATGGCGTCCAGATTTGCTGGACGGCGTCCAGCATTGAAGGCCTGGACGGCGTCCAATAATCTGGACGACGTCCAGATTGGTATGCAGACCCTATTTCTGCTGCAACAAATAAATGCACGAACTAAACTTCAAACATTCCCAATTTATGACCCACAAACAACCAAAACATGTATATTATATCATCGGGAAGGTATTTTGACGAGGAAAACAACTAAACACGTTTCAACAAACAATTTAATACATGCAACAACCCAAATCACATTCAATGCTCATCATTTAATGTATTCAAGTTCATAAATGCAATTCAATGATTCGGGCAACCAATTTACTCAAATGATATGCTGTTTCGAAGATAATTAAACATACAATACAACTAAACACTTACTAATAACATCTCTTTTCATTTAAAACATCAAAGGTTCATTTCAAGTTCATCAAACCCTAACCCAAAACCACCAAAATCAATAATCAAGTTTATGAAGTTTTCTAAAGCAACCTACACATCAAATTGAAGCTAGTGATACTAGGAACACATTTAATACTTGCACTTTATCATAACAACAACATTAAATCATCCAAAACTCAAAATCAAACACACACTTTTCATGTTCATGCTAGTTACACTAAAACAACGAGATCGAGCATATAAATCATATATTCATGTTAGACTTGAGCCATAGACACTAATTAAAAACTCTATAAGTTAAAAACATCAAGAACACAAAATCTAGTGATTTTAGAAAGTTACCCAAATGTAATGAAATCGGTATGGAGTCAAAGAGGAAGTTGCAAGGATTCCGAATATGTAATTTGTTTAGATTGTTGCTTGCTCGATTTGAAATAGATGGTGATTCTTGTTTGGGGTGTTGAGAGAAAAGAAGGAAGTAGTAAAGATGGAGATGATGAAATGAGAGGAGGAGGTTAAAGGTTTGACTAGTTGACCTAGTCAAATCTTTGGCCTCTTGGCAAGTTTAGTCCCCCTAGTTTCATTCGGGTGCGTGAATTACCTAAACGAGATAATTTAAAACGCGTATTAACGAAAGATGTTATAAACATATAACGGACTTTAAAATAGTTAAATGGAAAGTAAACGGAAAAAGGCGGGATGTTTCATTACCTACTCCTCAAAAGAAATTTCGTCCCGAAATTTAATTAGGCGTAGTAGTCGTTGTTTCTTCCTCGGGATTTTACGTTTTCGAATTCGCGAATAGATGAGGATACTGAAATGTCCCGTTCATATTGATTATAAACGTTCCATATTAATTGATTTCGTTAAGAGGTTTTGACCTCTATATGAGACGTTTTTCAAAGACTGCATTCATTTTTAAAACAACCATAACCTTTATTTTATCAATAAAGGTTTCAAAAGCATTACGTAGATTATCAAATAATGATAATCTAAAATATACTGTTTACACACGACTATTACATAATGGTTTACAATAGAAATATATTACATCGACATATGTTTCTTGAATGCAGTTTTTACACAATATCATACAAACATGGACTCCAAATCTTGTCCTTATTTTAATATGCAACAGCGGAAGCTCTTAGTATTCACCTGAGAATAAACATGCTTTAAACGTCAACAAAAAATGTTGGTGAGTTATAGGTTTAACCTATATATATAACAAATCGTAACAATAGACCACAAGATTGTTGGAATTCATCATTGTAACAAGTGTCATGAACATATATGTCAAAACCCGATTTTAACATTACGCGGAAGCATATTTATAAACAAATTAATATGAAGTTTAACCTTTTAAACATGAATTCCAAAACCATATCAAGTCTAGAAAATATGCTTACAAAGTAAAAGAGCTAGTAAAGAGGATATACCTACTAAAAGTTAGGAGGTAAAAGGATGATGAAGATGATGAAGAAGATGATGAATAAGCAAGCTCCTTACTTGAAGCCTCAAGCTTTGTATACCCACAAGCCTTTGCAAATCAACACCCTAGAACTTGGTTAGGATTTAGACACTAGTTAACAAGCAAAAATCAAACCAAGAACTCCTTGTTCTAGCTTCCCAAAATCGGCCAAAAGAAGAGGATGGGAGGGTTTTTTTGCTTTTGAAAAATGCTAGTAAATGTGTGTGTAAGAGTGTGCAAGATACAATGCATTTAGGTGGAGTGTATTAAAAACTAAAAGAAAGCATGGGGTGGCTTTCTTGGAGTCCCAAAACCGCCACCCCCATCATCATTTATTTTTATTTTTTTGCTTTTCTCCATTTATTTTAAACATGCTAGTTTACATGTTACATGCACTTGCTAGTTTATTTAAATACTTGCGCATATTTTTATCTTTATAAACCACTTATAAAGTTAAATATGTTACTTGCACATTTATATATAATTTTATAAACCACTTTATAAAATTATAACACACATATAAGTTTAATCATATAAATAATTAAACTTGTACTTATAATTATCCAAATAATTATTTCAAGCATATTATCTTTAGAAAACCAATTTCTAAAGTCTAAGTGTCAAGTATTTATTTTAAAGATCCATTCATTAAAACAAATACTTAAAAGTGTTGACGGCTTGTTATTGGGTATGACCCGACTTGGATCATAACATATTGGCCACATTAATTTATTATGTCTCTCGGGCATACGAAATACCTTCAATCTCCCACTTGCATGAGAAACATAAGGAATTAATGCAAGTGACGGATACCACCTAACGACCGTCCATCACCCCCAATGTGTTATGACTTGGTGCCATTCAATAACATCATCCCTTTTGAGTCCCCATCTCGAATATGATTAGGTGAATCTTTCAATATATCCTTTTGTCCTAGATGTCATGTTAAATCCAAGAGACATAGAGTGATCACTCTCTTATAGATTTAACTTTATCAGGCCTTAGACATCTGACTCTCAACGAATAAGAGGGACAAATTCCATCTTGGCTACATACGTCCTAGACACTACACTTTGTACCATACCTGAAGCCTCCCTTATGAGCTACCTTTTTAGAATAGCGAAGGAAAGAATCAAGGCACGATATTCTGTGAATATCTGAACCCAATATGTATCTCAGGTCAGAGGATACAATGATATTCTCCTTTACTCAAGATTACATGTGATCAACCACAAATGCTCCATACAGTAAATCTTGAGAGCGGGTCTTCCAATATTTGTATCTCACAAATATCTATGAACCTTGGTTGCAACCTTGCCCTACATTCACCATTTGAATGTTAACCAATCAAAGTTCATAATAGTCTAGACCTCACACTTGTTCCCACAACTGTGATCAACTACAGAATTTAGAATAATTATTTATTCATGTATAAAATATGCAAAATTGGAACATGACTCAAAATTAAATTAATACCATAATTATATTAATGAGTTTGAACTAATTCGTTCCGTTACAATACATAAAACATATCATGTCCAATCATTAGAATATCGAAGCCCTAATGCACAAACATGCCCCTCATGGTTTGGCCCATGTAAAAGCTTCGTGAGTGGATCCGCAACATTATGATCTGTGTGAACTTTGAGAATACATATCTTTCCCTTTTCAACCTCATCCCTGATGTAGTTGAATCTCCGCTCAATGTGACGAGTCTTTTGATGAGCACGAGGTTCCTTGATTTGAGCAATCGCTCCCTCGTTGTCACAAAAGATCTCAAGAGGGTCCTGAATGGAAGGGACCACTCCTAAGTCATCGATGAATTTCTTCATCCATGCAGCTTTCTGAGAAATAACGCAACAACATCCTGTTTTGAACTCTTCCAAGAGACCGCACCTCCATTTAACATGAAGAAATAACCGGATTGTGATCGAGAATCATCTCGGTCAGTTTGAAAGCTCGCGTCCACGTAACCTTTTACAGCGAGTTCCTCCTCACCAGACCCATATATTAGAAACATATCCTTAGTCCTCCTAAGGTATTTCAATATACTCTTAACAGCAACCCAATGACTGTTTCCTGGGTTATTCTGATATGTACTTGTCAAGCTTAGAGCGCATGACACGTCCGGTCTAGTACATATCATTGCATACATGATTGACCCAATAGCTGATGCGTATGGGACATTTTTCATCTTCTCTTGTTCATCTTTTGTGGTAGGACATTGAGATGAACTGAGAACGGTTCCTCTTTGAATAGGTACCAAACCTTTCTTAGAGTTTTTCATCTTGAACCTTTTCAAGACCTTATCAATGTATGTACTTTGACTTAAACCTATCAATTTCTTGGATCTATTCCTATAGATCCCTATCCCCAATATGTATTGTGCTTCTCCAAGATCCTTAATGGAGAAGCAACTCTTTAGCCAAGTTTTGACTTCTTGCATTGTGGTAATATCATTCCCAAATAATAATATATCATCCACATATAGCACAAGAAACATAACAGAGCTCCCACTAGCTTTCTTGTATACACAAGCTTCATCACCATTTTTAATGAAGCCAAATTTCTTTGCCTCCTCATTAAAACGATGATTCCACATTCTAGATGCTTGTTTCAATCCGTAGATTGATTTCTTTAACTTGCATACCTTTTTAGGATATTTCGGATCAACAAAACCTTCGGGCTGTACCATATAGACATCTTCCTCAAGATATCCATTTAGGAAAGCGGTTTTGACATCCATTTGCCATATTTCATTGTCATAATGAGCAGCAATGGCAAATAATATCCTAATAGACTTTAGCATTGCCACAGGCGAGAAAGTTTCATCATAGTCAACCCCTTGAGTTTGAGTGAAACCTTTTGCTACAAGTCTAGCTTTGTATGTATCCAAATTTCCATGTATGTCGGTTTTCTTCTTGAAAAGCCATTTGCAATCAACTAGCCTAGAGCTAGGAGGTTGCACAACAAGTTCTCAAACTTGGTTTTCATACATGGATTGCATCTCGGCATTCATGGCTTCCTGCCATTTATCTTTATCAATCCGTGATAAAGCATCTTGGTAGTTAGTTGGTTCATCCAAATCAACCGTATAGCAACCATCCATGAGAAACCCATATCTCTCAGGGGGATTACTAATCCTACTAGATCTTTTAACGTCTTGTATACTTTGATCAACCACTTGATCATTCTCAGCATTTTCATGTTGAGTGCTAGTGTCAACCAATTGTGTATCATCTATTTGATCTTGAACCTCTTCAAAATCTATCTTCCTTTCACTATTACTTTCCATTAGGAACTTAGTTTCAAGGAATTCCGCCTTTCGAGCAACAAATACATTTTGCTCGGTCGGATCATAGAAATAGTATCCCATATCATCCTTGGGATATCCTATGAAGATACACTTCGTGGATCGAGCATGCAACTTATTAGCATTATAGCGCTTTGGATAAGCTTCACATCCCCATACTTTCAAGTATGAAAGAGAAGGAGGTTTTCTAAACCACATCTCGTGAGGAGTTCATTCCACTTTCTTAGTTGGGGCCATATTTAAAATACGAACCACGGAGCATAGACAATAACCCCAAAATGATAGAGGTAACGAGCTTCTTGCCATCATAGATCGAACCATATCCATTAGGGTTCGGTTCCTCCTTTCGAAAACTCCATTAAGTTGGGGTGTTCCGGGTGGTGTAAGTTGTGAGATAATCCCACAACTCCTAAGATGATCTTGGAAAGCATCGCTTAGGTATTCACCTCCTCTATCGGTACGAAGTACCTTGATTGTCTTGTTGAGTTGATTTTGAACTTCGTTTTGATATTCTTTGAATGCTTCAAAAGTTTCATCCTTATGTCTTAACAAGTAGACATGTCCGAAACGACTGAAGTCATCAATGAAAGTAACAAAGTATCTCTCACCATTCCTAGTCATGGGCTTAAAAGGTCCACATACATCCGAATGTATTAATCCCAATAAGTCTTTAGCCCTTTCATAGGTCCCTTTGAAAGGTGCTTTAGTCATTTTGACTTGTAAACAAGATTCACATACATCAAATGAGTCTATCTCATTTGATTTCAAAAGTCCATTCTTTTGAAGTGTATGCATTCGTCTCTTGTTTATGTGACCAAGGCGACAATGCCATAAGTAGGAATCACTCAAATCCCTTTTGAGTTTCTTGGTGCTAGTATAGTATATTGAGCTACTAGATGATGTGTCATCATGAACCAATTCATAAATTCCATTTGAAGGCGTAGCCTTAAAATAGAATACATTATCTAAATAAACGTGGATATCATCATTAACAAAATTAAGATTAAAACCACATTGTTTCAAACGGGAAACTGAAATAATGTTTCGACATAAATCCGGTGCATACAAAACATTGTTCAAAATAAGTTCCAAACCACTTGGAAGCTTTAACACAAAGTCTCCTTGAGCCTTCACTTGCACTTTGGCTCCATTACCCATAAAGAGACTTGATGTTCCCGCTTGCTTGCTACTTCTTTTGAACCCCTGCAATGAATTGCAAATGTGAGTTCCACATCCAGTGTCTAATACCCATGTATTAGAAGAAGTAATACTAAGCTCTATATATACCATATATATATATTACCTGAGGATTGCCCCGCATCCCTCTTTTCCTTTAACTCCTTAAGGTAGACCGGGCAGTTTCGTTTCCAGTGACCCATTTCACCGCAACCGAAACACGGGTCTTCCTTGGGGTTTGCTTGTCCGGCAACCTTTTGCTTCTTGTTCTTGTTTTTAGTTGGGGTAACCATCTTCCCCTTTCCCTTGCCTTGATGAGCGGGTCCTTTCCTCTTAGCCGCCTTAGGCTTAGAGGTGTTATTACCTTTGGACCCACCATCATTGATCATTAGCATGGGTGAAGCCCTTTTACCCATGCTAGTTTCGGCCGTCCTTAACATGCCATGAAGTTCACGAATGGTCTTATCCATCCCATTCATATTGTAATTAATTACAAATTGGTCAAACCTCTTTGACAAGGAGTTTAGGATAAGATCGGTGGCTAGCTCATTGGATATGTTGAGATTAAGACGGTTAGCGCGATCAATAAGGCTTTTCATTTTGAGGACATAAGATGAGACGGATTGGGTGTCATCCATACAACATGCATGTAGCGTTCGAACCGTTTCGAAGCGCTCGACACGAGCTTGTTGAAGGAACATCTCCTTCAATTGCGTAATCATGTCATATGCACTATGATGCTCGAAATCCTTTTGGAGTTCGGGTATCATAGTCCCGAGCATTAGGCAAGCGACTTACACCGAATCGGCGCAATATTTATCATAATAAGCCATGCCCTCTACATCTTCCTCGTCCGGTTGGTCGGGAATAGGGTCCTCCAACACATACGCTTTATCCTCAAGTTTGAGGACAATTCTAAGATTACGAAACCAATCCATAAAGTTCGTATGGTTGAGTTTGTCTTTCTCGAGGAGAGACCTTAACGATAGGTTGTTTAGGTTAAGTGGTGCATTTTGCATGTTGTTGTTATTGGCGGCCATCTGCAAAATTAACAAAGTTAATTTAAGTATCGATTTTAAATTTAATAAATAATAACCTTTTGTATTAATTGTCTTATTAAATATTAGAATCCAACGGTAAATCAAATTTCGGTTAGGTGACCTTTATCCCGTTATTTGATTTAGCTAGGTAGTCATTTATATGACAATTGCAATCCTTTTGCAACTTCAAAATTATGGGATCATGCAATCCTTTTGCATGGCATATTTATCCCATCAACGCCTATTTGTTCCTCATGCTTCGGTGACCCTAAATTCAGGATTCCCAAATCAAGTCGTCCTACTTGTGTAAACTTGTAAAATTAACATACAAGTGGTTAGGTGACCTTTATCCCACAAGCATGACAATTTTACCTTAACCATATTAGTTAGCTCATAACGGTTAGGTGACCTTTATCCCATTATGAGTTCACTACTATGTTTAAGTGTCCCACAAAAGGATGGCATTTAACTTGTTTACCTTGTTTTAATTAAGGGATTTTAAGTTTTCATAAATTCTAGTTTAAGAAAACATTTGCCATACACCAACATGCATTTGGTATATAGCACATTATGAAAAACCGATTTTCATGGCTTAGTAGTAAAACCAATTACTTGATATAAACCATTTTATATACATTGTCATCATGTCCTTTTGTTGTTTTTAATATAACCAATTATAATGTCATTTTGCAAGTTGTTCATATGTGATATTCTTGTATCAACCAAGCATAAAAATACAATAATCATACAAGCATGCATAACAACAATGTTCACAATCAAGCCAAAGTGGTGAACACTTGTTTAGCCGAAAACAAGTGTTACCGGTAAAGGGTCAAAACACAAAGTAAGAGATTTACAAATCTCCCACTAGCTCTTGCATCCATATGCTCCATCTTGTGTTCTTCATTCATCATCTTGAATCTTCATTTCTTTTTACAAAAAAATATACAACCTAATACATTTTCTAGGAAAAAGAAATTACAACCTAATCTATTTTACATACCAAAATAAAATAAATTACATCACCAAATTACAAACTTATTACAAACCAAATGAATGAAATTATTACAAACCATATGAATGAATAAATCAACCAAATCATACACACATCCAACCACAAGGTCAAGGCTTGATTGTGAACAACAACTAACAACAAAACATGACCAAGTTTGAAGCTCCAAACCCCATTTGGAACCCTAAAAATTTGGCCAAAATGGATCCCACCCAAAACCCAAAAATTTTTACATTCTAGTTTCATGCATGTTACTAGATTGTAATCTAAATGGGTTTTCAAGCCAAATACAAGAAGCATATTTCTATGACCTCGGCTCTAGATACCATTGTTGGAATTCATCATTGTAACAAGTTTCATGAACATATATGTCAAAAGCCGATTTTAACATTAAGCGGACGCATATTTATAAACAAATTAATATGAAGTTTAACCTTTTAAACATGAATTCCAAAACCATATCAAGTCTAGAAAATATGCTTACAAAGTAAAAGAGCTAGTAAAGAGGATATACCTACTCCAAGTTAGGAGGTAAAAGGATGATGAAGATGATGAAGAAGATGATGAATAAGCAAGCTCCTTACTTGAAGCCTCAAGCTTTGTATACCCACAAGCCTTTGCAAATCAACACCCTAGAACTTGGTTAGGATTTAGACACTAGTTAACAAGCAAAAATCAAACCAAGAACTCCTTGTTCTTGCTTCCCAAAATCGGCCAAAAGAAGAGGATGGGAGGGTTTTTTTTGCTTTTGAAAAATGCTAGTAAATGTGTGTGTAAGAGTGTGCAAGATACAATGCATTTAGGTGGAGTGTATTAACAACTAAAAGCAAGAATGGGGTGGCTTTCTTGGAGTCCCAAAACCGCCACCCCCATCATCATTTATTTTTTTGTTTTTTTGCTTTTCTCCATTTATTTTAAACATGCTAGTTTACATGTTACATGCACTTGCTAGTTTATTTAAATACTTGCACATATTTATATCTTTATAAACCACTTATAAAGTTAAATATGTTACTTCCACATTTATATATAATTTTATAAACCACTTTATAAAATTATAACACACATATAAGTTTAATCATATAAATAATTAAACTTGTACTTATAATTATCCAAATAATTATTTCAAGCATATTATCTTTAGAAAACCAATTTCTAAAGTCTAAGTGTCAAGTATTTATTTTAAAGATCCACTCATTAAAACAAATACTTAAAAGTGTTGACGGCTTGTTATTGGGTATGACCCGACTTGGATCATAACATATTGGCCACATTAATTTATTATGTCTCTCGGGCATACGAAATACCTTCAAAGATTTCATATTTCAATATACATCCCATACATAGAGATAAAAATCATTCATATGGTGAACACCTGGTAACCGACATTAACAAGATGCATATATAAGAATATCCCCATCTTTCCGGGACACCCTTCGGATATGATATAAATTTCGAAGTATTAAAGCATCCGGTACTTTGAATGGGGTTTGTTAGACCCAATAGATCTATCTTTAGGATTCGCGTCAATTAGGGTGTCTGTTCCCTAATTCTTAGATTACCAGACTTAGTAAAAAGGGGCATATTCGATTTCGATAATTCAACCATAGAATGTAGTTTCACGTACTTGTGTCTATTTTGTAAATCATTTATAAAACCTGCATGTATTCTCATCCCAAAATATTAGATTTTAAAAGTGGGACTATAACTCACTTTCACAGATTTTTACTTCGTCGAGAAGTAAGACTTGGCCACTGGTCGATTCACGAACCTATAACAAATATGTACATATATATCAAAGTATGTTCAAAATATATTTACAACACTTTTAATACATTTTGATGTTTTAAGTTTATTAAGTCAGCAGTCCTCGTTAGTAACCTACAACTAGTTGTCCAACGTTAGATGTACAGAAAAAATTGATATATATTATCTTGAATCAATCCACGGCCCAGTGTATACACGTCTCAGGCTAGATCATAACTCAAAGTATATATATTTTTGGAATCAACCTCAACCCTGTATAGCTAACTCCCACATTACTGCATATAGAGTGTCTATGGTTGTTCCAAATAATATATACACATGGGTCGATATGATATGTCAAAACATTTGTATACGTGTCTATAGTATCCCAAGATTATATAATATATTATAATACATGTATAATACAATATAAGTTAGCTAGAATATGATTAATATAGATTTGTTACCAATTTTCACGTTACTACAACAAGAAAAATTATCCAATCTTGTTTTACCCATAACTTCTTCATTTTAAATCCGTTTTGAGTGAATCAAATTGCTATGGTTTCATATTGAACTCTATTTTATGAATCTAAACAGAAAAAGTATAGGTTTATAGTCGAAAATATAAGTTACAAGTCGTTTTTGTAAAGGTAGTCATTTCAGTTGAAAGAACGACGTCTAGATGACCATTTTAGAAAACATACTTCCACTTTGAGTTTAACCATGATTTTTGGATATAGTTTCATGTTCATAAGAAAAATCATTTTCCCAGAAGAACAACTTTTAAATCAAAGTTTATCATAGTTTTTAATTAAGTAACCCAAAACAGCCCGCGGTGTTACTACGACGGCGTATGTCCAGTTTTACGGTGTTTTTTCGTGTTTCCAGGTTTTAAATCATTAAGTTAGCATATCATATAGATATAGAACATGTGTTTAGTTGCTTTTAAAAGTCAAGTTAGAAGGATTAACTTTTGTTTGCGAACAAGTTTAGAATTAACTAAACTATGTTCTAGTGATTTCAAGTTTAAACCTTCGAATAAGATAGCTTTATATGTATGAATCGAATGATGTTATGAACATCATTACTACCTCAAGTTTTTTGGATAAAGTTACTGGAAATGAGAAAAATGGATCTAGCTTCAAAGGATCCTTGGATGGCTTGAAAGTTCTTGAAGCAGAATCATGACACGAAAACAAGTTCAAGTAAGATTTACACTCGAAATAAGATTGTTATAGTTATAGAAATTGAATCAAAGTTTGTATATGAGTATTACCTTGTATTATAAAGATATGTTACTGTAAATAAGAAAGATTTCTTGAGGTTGGATGATCACTCTACAAGATTGGAAGTAAGCTAGCAAACTTGGAAGTATTCTTGATTTTATGAAACTAGAACTTGTAGAATTTATGAAGAACACTTAGAACTTGAGAGAGATTAATTAGATGAAGAAAATTGAAGAATGGAAGTGTTTGTAGGTGTTTTTGGTCGTTGGTGTATGGATTAGATATGAAGGATATGTAATTTTGTTTTTATGTAAATAAGTCATGAATGATTACTCATATTTTTGTAATTTTATGAGATATTTTATGCTAGTTGCCAAATGAGGGTTCCCACATGTGTTAGGTGACTCACATGGGCTGCTAAGAGCTGATCATTGGAGTGTATATACCAACAGTATATACATCTAAAAGCTGTGTATTGTACAAGTACGAATACGGGTGCATACGAGTAGAATTGTTGATGAAACTGAACGAGGATGTAATTGTAAGCATTTTTGTTAAGTAGAAGTATTTTGATAAGTGTCTTGAAGTCTTTCAAAAGTGTATGAATACATATTAAAACACTACATGTATATACATTTTAACTGAGTCATTAAGTCATCGTTAGTCGTTACATGTAAGTGTTGTTTTGAAACCTTTAGGTTAACGATCTTGTTAAATGTTGTTAACCCAATGTTTATAATATCAAATGAGATTTTAAATTATTATATTATCATGATATTATGATGTATGAATAACTCTTAATATGATATATATACATTAAATGTTGTTACAACGATAATCGTTACATATATGTCTCGTTTCAAAAACATTAAGTTAGTAGTCTTGTTTTTACATATGTAGTTCATTGTTAATATACGTAATGATATGTTTACTTATCATAATATCATGTTAACTATATATATAACCATAAATATGTCATCATATAGTTTTTACAAGTTTTAACGCTCGTGAATCACCGGTCAACTTGGGTGGTCAATTGTCTATATGAAACCTATTTCAATTAATCAAGTCTTAACAAGTTTGATTGCTTAACATGTTGGAAACAATCAATCATGTAAATAACAATTTCATTTAATATATATATATATATAAACATGGAAAAGTTCGGGTCACTACAGTACCTACCCGTTAAATAAATTTCGTCCCGAAATTTTATGCAGTTGGAGGTGTTGACGTATCTTCTGGAAATAAATGCGGGTGTTTCTTCTTCATCTGATCTTCTCATTCCCAAGTGAACTCGGGTCCTCTACGAGCATTCCATCGAACCTTAACAATTGGTATCTTGTTTTGTTTAAGTCTCTTAACCTCACGATCCATTATTTCGACGGGTTCTTCAATGAATTGAAGTTTTTCATTGATTTGGATTTTGTCCAACGAAATAGTGAGATCTTCTTTAGCAAAACATTTCTTCAAATTCGAGACGTGGAAAGTGTTATGTACATTCGCAAGTTGTTGAGGTAACTCAAGTCGGTAAGCTACTGGTCCGACACGATCAATAATCTTGAATGGTCCAATATACCTTGAATTTAATTTCCCTCGTTTACCAAATCGAACAACGCCTTTTCAAGGTGCAACTTTAAGCATGAACATCTCTCCAATTTCAAATTCTATGTCTTTTCTTTTTATGTCGGCGTAGCTCTTTTGTCGACTTTGGGCGGTTTTCAACCGTTGTTGAATTTGGATGATCTTCTCGGTAGTTTCTTGTATTATCTCCGGACCCGTAATCTGTCTATCCCCCACTACACTCCATCAAATCGAAGACATGCACTTTCTACCATAAAGTGCTTCAAACGTTGCCATCTCAATGCTTGAATGATAGCTGTTGTTGTAGGAAAATTTTGCTAACGGTAGATGTCAATCCCAACTGTTTTCGAAATCAATAACACATGCTCGTAGCATGTCTTCAAGCATTTGTATCATCCTTTCACTCTACCCATCAGTTTGTGGATGATAGGCAATACTCATGTCCAGACGAGTTCCTAATGCTTGCTGTAATGTCTGCCAGAATCTTGAAATAAATCTGCCATCCCTATCAGAGATAATAGAGATTGGTATTCCATGTCTGGAGACGACTTCCTTCAAATACAGTCGTGCTAACTTCTCCATCTTGTCATCTTCTCTTATTGGCAGGAAGTGTGCTGACTTGGTGAGACGATCAACTAGTACTCAAATAGTATTATAACCACTGGCAGTCCTTGGCAATTTAGTGATGAAATCCATGGTAATGTTTTCCCATTTCCATTTCGGGATTTCGGCTTGTTGAAGTAGACCTGATGGTTTCTGATGCTCCGCTTTGACCTTAAAACACATCAAACATTCTCCTACATATTTAGCAATATCGGCTTTCATACCTGGCCACCAAAAATGTTTCTTAAGATCCTTGTACATCTTCCCCGTTCCAGGATGTATTGAGTATCTGGTTTTATGAGCTTCTCTAAGTACCATTTCTCTCATATCTGCAAATTTTGGTACCCAAATTCTTTCAGCCCTATACCGGGTTTCGTCTTCTCGAATATTAAGATGCTTCTCCGATCCTTTGGGTATTTCATCCTTTAAATTTCCCTCTTTTAAAACTCCTTGTTGCGCCTCCTTTATTTGAGTAGTAAGGTTAGTGTGAATCATTATATTCATAGATTTTACTCGAATGGGTTCTCTGTCCTTTCTGCTCAAGGCGTCGGCTACCACATTTGCCTTCCCCGGGTGGTAATGAATCTCAAAGTCGTAATCATTCAACAATTCAATCCACCTACGCTGCCTCATATTCAGTTGTTTCTGATTAAATATGTGTTGAAGACTTTTGTGGTCAGTATATATAATACTTTTGACCCCATATAAGTAGTGCCTCCAAGTCTTTAATGTAAAAACAACCGCGCCTAATTCCAAATCATGCGTCGTATAATTTTACTCGTGAATCTTCAATTGTCTAGACGTATAAGCAATTACTTTCGTTCGTTGCATTAATACACAACCGAGACCTTGCTTTGAGGCATCACAATATATCACAAAATCATCATTCCGTTCAGGTAATGACAATATAGGTGTCGTAGTTAACTTTTTCTTCAATAACTGAAACGCTTTCTCTTGTTCATCCTTCCATTTAAATTTCTTCCCTTTATGCGTTAATGCAGTCAAGGGTTTTGCTATTCTGGAAAAGTCTTGGATGAACCTTCTGTAGTAACCAGCCAATCCTAAAAATTGACGTATATGCTTCGGAGTTTTTGGGGTTTCCCACTTTTCAACGGTTTCGATCTTTGCCGGGTCCACCTGGATACCTTCTTTGTTCACTATGTGACCGAGGAATTGAACTTCTTCCAACCAAAATGCACACTTTGAAAACTTAGCGTACAGTTTTTCTTTCCTCAATACTTCTAGCACTTTTCTCAAATGTTCTTCTTGCTCTTGATCATTCTTTGAGTAAATAAGTATGTCATCGATGAAAACAATGACAAACTTGTCAAGATATGGACCACACACTCGGTTCATAAGGTCCATGAACACAGTTGGTGCGTTAGTTAATCCAAATGGCATAACCATAAACTTGTAATGACCATAACGCGTCCTAAAAGCAGTTTTTGGAATATCATCCTCCTTTACTCGCATTTGATGATATCCAGAACGTAAATCGATCTTCGAATAAACCGACGAGCCTTGTAGTTGATCAAATAAGTCGTCAATTCTCGGCAGTGGATATCGGTTTTTGATGGTAAGTTTGTTCAACTCTCTGTAGTCAATACACAACCTAAATGTACCATCCTTCTTCTTGACAAACAAAACAGGAGCTCCCCATGGTGATGTGCTTGGTCGAATGAAACCACGTTCTTGTAGTTACCTTTGCAGTTCTTTCATCTCACTGGGTGCGAGTCTATAAGGAGCACGAGCTATTGGTGCAGCTCCTGGTACAAGATCTATTTGAAATTCAACAGATCGATGTGGAGGTAGTCCCGGTAATTCTTTCGGAAATACATCGGGAAATTCTTTTGCAACGGGAACATCATTGATGCTCTTTTCTTCAGTTTGTACTCTCTCGACGTGTGCTAGAACAGCATAGCAATCTTTTCTTATTAGTTTTTGTGCCTTCAAATTACTAATAAGATGTAGCTTCGTGTTGCCCTTTTCTTCGTACACCATTAAGGGTTCTCCTTCTTCTCGTACAATGCAAATTGCATTTTTATAACATACGATATCTGCTTTCACTTTCTTCATCCAGTCCATGTCAACTATTACATCAAAACTCCCTAACTCTACTGGTATCAAATCAATCTTAAATATTTCGCTACCTAGTTTAATTTCTCGATTCCGGCATATATAATCTGCTGAAATTAATTTACCGTTTGCTAATTCGAGTAAAAATTTACTATCCAACAGCGTCAATGGACAACTTAATTTAGCACAAAAATCTCTACTCATATAGCTTCTATCCGCACCCGAATCAAATAAAACGTAAGTAGATTTATTATCAATAATAAACGTACCCTTAACAAGCTCCGGGTCTTCCCGTGCCTCTGCCGCATTAATATTGAAAACTCTTCCACGGCCTTGTCCATTCGTGTTCTCCTGGTTCGGGCAATTTCTAATAATGTGGCCCGGTTTTCCACATTTATAACAAACTACATTGGCATAACTTGCTCTGACACTACTTGCTCCGCCATTACTCGTTCCGACACCATTTGTTCCTTTCGTTCACCTCACACTTCGCCGCGCTATGACCATTTCTTTTACACTTGTTACAAAATTTGGTGCAGAACCCCGAGTGATACTTTTCACACCTTTGGCATAGCTGCTTCTGATTGTTGTTGTTGTTGCGGTTGTTATTGTTGTTGGGATGATTGTTGTAGTAGTAGTAGTAGTAGTAGTAGTAGTAGTTGTTGTTGTTGTTGTTGTTGTTGTTGTTGTTGCTGTTGTTGTTGTTGTTGTTGTTGTTGGGCCGTTTATTGTAGTTGCGATTGATATTGCGATTGTTGGGATAGTTGTTGCGATTATTGTTGTAATTGCTGTTGTTGTTGTTGTATTGGTGATTCTTATCACCATTTTCCTCCCACTTTCTTTTAACTTGCTTCACATTGGCCTCTTCAGCCGCCTGTTCTTTAATTCTTTCCTCAATCTGGTTCACTAGTTTGTGAGCCATTCTACATGCCTGTCGTATAGAGGCGGGCTCGTGTGAACTTATATCTTCTTGGATTCTTTCCGGTAATCCTTTCACAAACGCGTCGATCTTCTCTTCCTCATCTTCGAACGCTCTCGGACACAATAGGCACAATTCTGTGAATCGTCTTTCGTACATGGTAATATCAAATCCTTGGGTTCGTAACCCTCTAAGTTATGTATTGAGCTTATTGACCTCGGTTCTGGGACGGTACTTCTCGTTCATCAAGTGCTTGAATGCTGACCACGGTAGTGCGTAAGCATCATCTTGTCCCACTTGCTCTAGATAGGTATTCCACCATGTTAACGCAGTACCTGTGAAGGTATGCGTAGCGTACTTCACTTTGTCCTCTTCAGTACACTTACTTATGGCAAACACCGATTCGACCTTCTCGGTCCACTGTTTCAATCCGATTGGTCCTTCGGTTCCATCAAATTCCAAAGGTTTGCAGGCAGTGAATTCTTTGTAGGTGCATCCTACACGATTTCTTGCGTCGTTAGCTGCATTGCTAGATTTGGAGTTATTGTTGGTATGTAGCGCAGCCTGTACTGCGGCTATGTTTGAAGCAAGAAAGGTACGAAATTCCTCTTCGCTCATATTTAAGGTGTGTCGAGTAGTCGGTGCCATTTCCTTCAAAATAGTCAAATGAAACGAGTTAATCATATAGAATATCAAGAGTAGTTAATAGTATTTCGTAGCGTAATATGAACTTATTTATAAAAGCTCTTTCTTCATATTAGCATTTTATTCTCTTTAATTCGGGTACTACCTACCCGTTAAGTTCATACTTAGTAGCTAACATACTATTTCAACTACTACAATTCTATATGAAAAACTAATCACAAAAAAGAAATATCATATTCAAATCTTTATACAATAACTTGCAAACTTACAATACCGCTTTTTTTTACATATAGCATGAAATATAGCACATAAAACTTTGATACAAAGTAGTTGCGAAGATAATGTAACATCCCGTGTTTTTCCGTTAAATTTATTTTAACACCGTCTTTTTTTTTTTTAAAATAATACCTTTCGTTATTTAAATTCGTAGTTTCCGTTGACTAACGTTCATAATATTTCCGTTATTTAATTATAACATCACTCATTTACTCGAGCGTTTTCAAAATATTCGTTCGGTAAATTCCCGCACCCGCTTCTAAACTCGAGGGACTAAAATTGACACGGGGCAAACTAGTTGACTAGGTCAACTAGTCCACCCCAATCACCACCATTCAACCATCTCCCTCTCTCTCTCTTTCTCTCTAGCAAGAACACACACACAAACCCCAACTTCATAAAATCATCATCTAAATTCGGGATTGGAAGCAAACTTCAAAACAAATTACATTTTCGTGATCCTCTCTTCATCCTCTACATTTTGATACCAATTTCATCAAGTTTGGGTAACTTTCTAAAAACTCTAGATTTCTATAAATTCGTGTTTTTGACTTGAAATTGTGTTAGTTAGTGTCTATGGCTCGTGTATAACATGAATATATGATTTGTTTGCTTGATTTGTTGATTTTGGTGTGACTAGCTTGAAAATGAAAATCGTATGCTTAATCTTTGATTTTGGATGATTAAATGTTGTTAGATTGTTAAAGTTCATGTTTTAAAAGTGTTACTAGCATCATTAGCTTCATGTTGATGTATAGATTGATCAAAGAAACTTCATAAACGCGATTATTGATTTTGTGAACTTTTGGTTAGGGTTTGATAGCCTTAAAGCGAACTTTTGATGCGTTGAATGCTTGTTAATGTTATTGATAAGTGCTTGGTTGTATTACATGCTTCATTACCTTCAAAACGGCATATCATATGTGTGAATTGGATTCCCGAAACTTAAAATGCAATTGATGAACTTGAAACTTTGAAAATGGACTTTTAAATGATCACTTGACGAGAAATTGGTTATGGAAAATGTTGTTTTTGTTTGATGAAACATGTTTAGTTGTGTTCCTTGTCAAAAGAGCTTTCCAACGGTATAAGATACGCTTTCTAATTGTTTATGGTTTGAGTTTTGCGTTTGTTTGAAATTTTACCAAGCCTTGAACAAGTGAAACAGGCCTGGGACCAGGCCACGGCCATTGTCGCGGCGCGACAGGCCTGGCCGCGGCGCGACATAAGCCGCGTCCAGATTCTGTTTCCCTTGACCTTTTTACTAAAAATGTTTGACATGTTCTAGACCTCCAATTTACATGCAACTTGTTTTAACATGCTTATATATGAATAACTAGCATAGAAAAATAGTTCGGGACCCGACCCGAACGTGTTGACTTTTTCGTTGACTTTGACCAAGTTTGACTTTTAGTCAAACTTAACCAAACTTTTATACAATCATTCTAACATGCTTTTATACTTGTTTCTTGTATGAAACTTGACAACGTGATTCACATGCTATACTTAATCGAGTCGTAACGAGCCATAGGACTAATTGAACACATTTCACCCGACCTTCTGTCGTAACCGGTTAATTGATATAACTTACTTGTTTAGGTCAAGGCTAAGCAACTTTCATGCACACGTTTACTTGTTGAAGTACATTTATACTCGTGCACTCGAGGTGAGATCATAGTCCCATCTTTCAACAACTTTTATACCTTTAAATTATGGGATGAGAAACATATACAGTTTTATACTACATACTTTTATACTTTGAACACAAGTACGGAAACAAACATTCCACAGCGAGTTAGAACAAAAATCCTCAATTCGATTATCATTAGTTACACTTACAGGGTGTAAGCGAGAACTTATATTGTGTGGCCATACGGGTTTGACAAACCCTCATTCGGACGGTTCGCTACCGTTATGCGGATGAAATATATTTTCGAGAAACAGTGTATGTTCTAACACTATTGTGATGGGGTTCTATGGAAGGAAATGTTAAGTCTTGATAATTGGGTGCTCGCGAACAATACTTTTGGAATGCAAACGATTTTGATAATCAACTATGGGAATACTAAATCTTGTGGTTCAAAAACAACGTTTAATACTTACTAAACCTATGATTTCACCAACGTTTTTCGTTGACAGTTTTCTATATGTTTCTCAGGTTCATACTTGGCTATTTGATACATGCTTCCGCGTACACTCATACTTGCTTGGGGTCAAGCATAAATGCATACACTCTGATTATTTGCTTGGAGTCAAGATACATACATACATACGCTAGTGATAGCACCTTTGTATTCAAACTTTTGTTTACATACTTACGCTATTTATAGCAACTGTGTTTTTAAACTAATTATGTCGCAAGTTATTTCATTTATACTTTATGACTTTTGTAAACTTAGACTTGTTGTCGAACGGTTTTGTAAACTAAACTTGCAAGTCTTGTACCTTTCAAATGAATGCGACATAATTTTGGTCAAACGAGTCTCATATAGGGACTATGACCACGCAACGGGACCTAAGTTAACGACGCCGTCAATAACGGTTTTGGTCGGGTCGTTACAAGTGGTATCAGAGCGTTGGTTGTAGGGAACTAGGACGTGCATTAGTGTGTCTAACAGAGTCGTTAGGACGCATTAGTGAGTCTAGACTACAACCGGATAGTTAGCATTTGCATTCTGACATACATTTGCTATAGATAGCACTTACTTGACTACTTGTGCATTATACTTGAATCATTCTTAGGCAAACTTTTTAATGGTACCCAGCCTTCATCATACGAACTCGTATTCCGCCACTTTTTGGTAACACGCGTAAATTCATGATTCATACACGTATGGATGACGACGACTTCATTAGTCACACTTGTTCGGGAACTCTGTCTCCCGGATTGTTATTTGCCACCGTTTCAACTTACTATCGGTTTCCCACTGGTGTTCCTTACTATCTACTTTTTGGTGTTACTACCATCACTACTCTAGGTGAGTATCGTCATCAACATTTATCACTACGGTTGCGTGCTACTCGTTACTCTTTTCATACCTGAATACCTTATTGTCTGACTCGAACCACATTGACGTGAACAATCATTTATACACTTCCCTCGGGGAACGCTTGTTTATAGTTGCACTAATTCTTTCGATTTAATACGAATCACGTTTGAGACGTCGTTACATTTTGTTCATTTTAGATTTTCGCGATGACACGAACTTGAATCTATAGAGTGATGTGGGGATGGAGGTATGAGTTAGCGTAATATAACGACACTCGATCAACGTGGTTATATTACGGTAAGACATACCAAAGTTCTAGTGACACGTGATGGTGGTTAGACTCGATCAACCTAAACACCACCATGTGCCATGTACATGACTTCATCTTTTCATGTTTGGACATCCGAAAACTCCGAGAATATTTATAACAACCATACCGGGGACACCCCTTCGACTTTGGTCGAACTATACTTATGCTTCCGAATGAATTACCGATTCCTCTCGACTTCAACCGTATGTTACACGTGTATACTATCTCGTCCTCGCACAGTCTTATTGACTAACTACAATTTACTCGTTATGCTCGCACCGAGGCGGAAACTTCTCTTGCATCACCCTCGTACTTCCGGTTCAGGAGGTCCTTATTCTAAATTCTCAATGGAGAGCGACTCTTCACGCCATACAAGTATTCGCCGCGAGGGTGGATAGTCCTAACAATCGTTTTCAAAACCCGATAAGAACTTGCCCCGACGAACGTTTTTGGAAACCGATGAATCTTCCGCGACGCGAATTTTCTTGAGAAACTTGTCCTAACAAACTTGTTCGAATATACCTTACGGAATGTACTTTGTTTCGGATCGAGATCCTCGTTTCACTTCTAGATTTTGGAGTACCTTACAAAAAGCCTCAGGACCGCGTTTAGACATGAGTACCGCGTACCATCCACAACCCGACGGACCGAACAAACATACGATTTAAGTCTTGAAAACCATAATACGAATTTGTATTACCAACTTCAAATTTACTTGAGAAAAGTATTTTCCTTTAACCGAATCCTCGTACTACAATGATTTTCATTCGAGTTTAACGTCACTCCTTTTGAAACCACATGTGACCGGAAACGTCATTCTCCTTTGTCGAACCAAGTAAACGATGATCAATTCACCGGGGCCGAGGTTATTCATGAGCAACCGAGAAAATTTATTCATATTCAAGTAAAACCCTACGCGACTCGTAATCACCAAGAGCTACGCCGATGTTAGACGTAAACATTTCAAATTCCACGTGGGAAACCGCGTCACGTTAAGAGTCGCATCTTGGAAAGGTGCAAATCCGTTTCGGGAAAACGTAGGAAGCTAAATCCGCGATATTTTGATCCTTTAAATTCTTGGGGTGTTTTGGACCCGTCGCTAGCCGTTTAGACTTTTCCGACTCATTTTGGGTCTCCGTTTATCCTACATTCGATGTATCAACTCAAAGACGTGTTTTGCGAAACGAGAACTTGTTATCTTCTTTGATGAACTCACTATCGACGATAAACTTCATTCCTAGGAGGGCCGGTCGAAACCATGAATCGTGAACCCAAACTCTAAGACGACGTGAAATGCCCAAGGGAGTACCTTCACTTATTCGTAGAACCGACAACACAAGATCTCGAGGAAGAAACAACGACTACTACTTCCAACTAAATTTCGGGACGAAATTTCTTTTGAGGTGTGGATAATGTAACATCCCGTGTTTTTCCGTTAAATTTATTTTAACACCGTCTTTTTTTTTTAAAAATAATACCTTTCGTTATTTAAATTCGTAGTTTCCGTTGACTAACGTTCATAATATTTCCGTTATTTAATTATAACATCACTCATTTACTCGAGCGTTTTCAAAATATTCGTTCGGTAAATTCCCGCACCCGCTTCTAAACTCGAGGGACTAAAATTGACACGGGGCAAACTAGTTGACTAGGTCAACTAGTCCACCCCAATCACCACCATTCAACCATCTCCCTCTCTCTCTCTTTCTCTCTAGCAAGAACACACACACAAACCCCAACTTCATAAAATCATCATCTAAATTCGGGATTGGAAGCAAACTTCAAAACAAATTACATTTTCGTGATCCTCTCTTCATCCTCTACATTTTGATACCAATTTCATCAAGTTTGGGTAACTTTCTAAAAACTCTAGATTTCTATAAATTCGTGTTTTTGACTTGAAATTGTGTTAGTTAGTGTCTATGGCTCGTGTATAACATGAATATATGATTTGTTTGCTTGATTTGTTGATTTTGGTGTGACTAGCTTGAAAATGAAAATCGTATGCTTAATCTTTGATTTTGGATGATTAAATGTTGTTAGATTGTTAAAGTTCATGTTTTAAAAGTGTTACTAGCATCATTAGCTTCATGTTGATGTATAGATTGATCAAAGAAACTTCATAAACGCGATTATTGATTTTGTGAACTTTTGATTAGGGTTTGATAGCCTTAAAGCGAACTTTTGATGCGTTGAATGCTTGTTAATGTTATTGATAAGTGCTTGGTTGTATTACATGCTTCATTACCTTCAAAACGGCATATCATATGTGTGAATTGGATTCCCGAAACTTAAAATGCAATTGATGAACTTGAAACTTTGAAAATGGACTTTTAAATGATCACTTGACGAGAAATCGGTTATGGAAAATGTTGTTTTTGTTTGATGAAACATGTTTAGTTGTGTTCCTTGTCAAAAGAGCTTTCCAACGGTATAAGATACGCTTTCTAATTGTTTACGGTTTGAGTTTTGCGTTTGTTTGAAATTTTACCAAGCCTTGAACAAGTGAAACAGGCCTGGGACCAGGCCACGGCCATTGTCGCGGCGCGACAGGCCTGGCCGCGGCGCGACATAAGCCGCGTCCAGATTCTGTTTCCCTTGACCTTTTTACTAAAAATGTTTGACATGTTCTAGACCTCCAATTTACATGCAACTTGTTTTAACATGCTTATATATGAATAACTAGCATAGAAAAATAGTTCGGGACCCGACCCGAACGTGTTGACTTTTTCGTTGACTTTGACCAAGTTTGACTTTTAGTCAAACTTAACCAAACTTTTATACAATCATTCTAACATGCTTTTATACTTGTTTCTTGTATGAAACTTGACAACGTGATTCACATGCTATACTTAATCGAGTCGTAACGAGCCATAGGACTAATTGAACACATTTCACCCGACCTTGTGTCGTAACCGGTTAATTGATATAACTTACTTGTTTAGGTCAAGGCTAAGCAACTTTCATGCACACGTTTACTTGTTGAAGTACATTTATACTCGTGCACTCGAGGTGAGATCATAGTCCCATCTTTCAACAACTTTTATACCTTTAAATTATGGGATGAGAAACATATACAGTTTTATACTACATACTTTTATACTTTGAACACAAGTACGGAAACAAACATTCCACAGCGAGTTAGAACAAAAATCCTCAATTCGATTATCATTAGTTACACTTGCAGGGTGTAAGCGAGAACTTATATTGTGTGGCCATACGGGTTTGACAAACCCTCATTCGGACGGTTCGCTACCGTTATGCGGATGAAATATATTTTCGAGAAACAGTGTATGTTCTAACACTATTGTGATGGGGTTCTATGGAAGGAAACGTTAAGTCTTGATAATTGGGTGCTCGCGAACAATACTTTTGGAATGCAAACGATTTTGATAATCAACTATGGGAATACTAAATCTTGTGGTTCAAAAACAACGTTTAATACTTACTAAACCTATGATTTCACCAACGTTTTTCGTTGACAGTTTTCTATATGTTTCTCAGGTTCATACTTGGCTATTTGATACATGCTTCCGCCTACACTCATACTTGCTTGGGGTCAAGCATACATGCATACACTCTGATTATTTGCTTGGAGTCAAGATACATACATACATACGCTAGTGATAGCACCTTTGGATTCAAACTTTTGTTTACATACTTACGCTATTTATAGCAACTGTGTTTTTAAACTAATTATGTCGCAAGTTATTTCATTTATACTTTATGACTTTTGTAAACTTAGACTTGTTGTCGAACGGTTTTGTAAACTAAACTTGCAAGTCTTGTACCTTTCAAATGAATGCGACATAATTTTGGTCAAACGAGTCTCATATAGGGACTACGACCACGCAACGGGACCTAAGTTAACGACGCCGTCAATAACGGTTTTGGTCGGGTCGTTACAGATAATTCTAGTTAATAAATAAGGCGTTCAGTAAAGGCAATAAAGACACGTAATTCATACGTCCAGAAACAAGTCATGCATTCTGGTTTTACTAATACCACTTCCCATCTGTAGTTGTAGTGACCCGAACTTTTCCATGTTTATATATATTAATTGAGAGTGATATTTACATAATTAAATGTTTCCAACATGTTAAGCAATCAAACTTGTTAAGACTTGATTAATTGAAATAGGTTTCATATAGACAATTGACCACCCAAGTTGACCGGTGATTCACGAACGTTAAAACTTGTAAAAACTATATGATGACATATATATGGTTATATATATAGTTAACATTATATTATGATAATTAAACATATCATTAAGTATATTAACAAAGAACTACATATGTAAAAACAAGACTACTAACTTAATGATTTTGAAACGAGACATATATGTAACGATTATCGTTGTAACGACATTTAATGTATATATATCATATTAAGAGATATTCGTACATCATAATATCATGATAATATAATAATTTAAAATCTCTTTTGATATTATAAACATTGGGTTAACAACATTTAACAAGATCGTTAACCTAAAGGTTTCAAAACAACATTTACATGTAACGACTAACGATGACTTAACGACTCAGTTAAAATGTATATACATGTAGTGTTTTAATATATATTTATACACTTTTGAAAGACTTAAATACACTTATCAAAATACTTCTACTTAACAAAAATGCTTACAATTACATCCTCGTTCAGTTTCATCAACAATTCTACTCGTATGCACCCGTATTCGTACTCGTACAATACACAGCTTTTAGATGTATGTACTATTTGTATATACACTCCAATGATCAGCTCTTAGCAGCCCATGTGAGTCACCTAACATATGTGGGAACCATCATTTGGCAACTAGCATGAAATATCTCATAAAATTACAAAAATATGAGTAATCATTCATGACTTATTTACATGAAAACAAAATTACATATCCTTTGTATCTAATCCATACACCAACGACCAAAAACACCTACAAACACTTTCATTCTTAAATTTTCTTCATCTAATTGATCTCTCTCAAGTTCTATCTTCAAGTTCTAAGTGTTCTTCATAAATTCCAAAAGTTCTAGTTTCATAAAATCAAGAATACTTTCAAGTTTGCTAGCTCACTTCCAATCTTGTAAGGTGATCATCCAACCTCAAGAAATCTTTGTTTCTTACTGTAGGTTATCATTCTAATACAAGGTAATAATCATATTCAAACTTTGGTTCAATTTCTATAACTATAACAATCTTATTTCAAGTGATGATCTTACTTGAACTTGTTTTCGTGTCATGATTCTGCTTCAAGAACTTCGAGCCATCCAAGGATCCATTGAAGCTAGATCCATTTTTCTCTTTTCCAGTAGGTTTATCCAAGGAAATTAAGGTAGTAATGATGTTCATAACATCATTCGATTCATACATATAAAGCTATCTTATTCGAAGGTTTAAACTTGTAATCACTAGAACATAGTTTAGTTAATTCTAAACTTGTTCGCAAACAAAAGTTAATCCTTCTAACTTGACTTTTAAAATCAACTAAACACATGTTCTATATCTATATGATATGCTAACTTAATGATTTAAAACCTGGAAACACGAAAAACACCGTAAAACCGGATTTACGCCGTCGTAGTAACACCGCGGGCTGTTTTGGGTTAGTTAATTAAAAACTATGATAAACTTTGATTTAAAAGTTGTTATTCTGAGAAAATGATTTTTATTATGAACATGAAACTATATCCAAAAATTATGGTTAAACTCAAAGTGGAAGTATGTTTTCTAAAATGGTCATCTAGACGTCGTTCTTTCGACTGAAATGACTACCTTTACAAAAATGACTTGTAACTTATTTTTTCGACTATAAACCTATACTTTTTCTGTTTAGATTCATAAAATAGAGTTCAATATGAAACCATAGCAATTTGATTCACTCAAAACGGATTTAAAATGAAGAAGTTATGGGTAAAACAAGATTGGATAATTTTTCTCATTTTAGCTACGTGAAAATTGGTAACAAATCTATTCCAACCATAACTTAATCAACTTGTATTGTATATTATGTAATCTTGAGATACCAAAGACACGTATACAATGTTTTGACCTATCATGTCGACACATCTATATATATTTCGGAACAACTATAGACACTCTATATGTGAATGTTGGAGTTAGCTATACAGGGTTGAGGTTGATTCCAAAATATATATAGTTTGAGTTGTGATCAATACTGAGATACGTATACACTGGGTCGTGGATTGATTCAAGATAATATTTATCGATTTATTTCTGTACATCTAACTGTGGACAACTAGTTGTAGGTTACTAACGAGGACAGCTGACTTAATAAACTTAAAACATCGAAATATATTAAAAGTGTTGTAAATATATTTTGAACATACTTTGATATATATGTATATATTGTTATAGGTTCGTGAATCAACCAGTGGCCAAGTCTTACTTCCCGACGAAGTAAAAATCTGTGAAAGTGAGTTATAGTCCCACTTTTAAAATCTAATATTTTTGGGATGAGAATACATGCAGGTTTTATAAATGATTTACAAAATAGACACAAGTACGTGAAACTACATTCTATGGTTGAATTATCGAAATCGAATATGCCCCTTTTTATTAAGTCTGGTAATCTAAGAATTAGGGAACAGACACCCTAATAGACGCGAATCCTAAAGATAGATCTATTGGGCCCAACAAGCCCCATCCAAAGTACCGGATGCTTTAGTACTTCAAAATTTATATCATATCCGAAGGGTGTCCCGGAATGATGGGGATATTCTTATATATGCATCTTGTTAATGTCGGTTACCAGGTGTTCACCATATGAATGATTTTTATCTCTATGTATGGGATGTGTATTGAAATAGGAAATCTTGTGGTCTATTATTATGATTTGATATATATAGGTTAAACCTATAACTCACCAACATTTTTGTTGACGTTTTAAGCATGTTTATTCTCAGGTGATTATTAAGAGCTTCCGCTGTCGCATACTTAAATAAGGACGAGATTTGGAGTCCATGCTTGTATGATATTGTGTAAAAACTGCATTCAAGAAACTTATTTTGTTGTAACATATTTGTATTGTAAACCATTATGTAATGGTCGTGTGTAAACAGGATATTTTAGATTATCATTATTTGATAATCTACGTAAAGCTTTTTAAAACCTTTATCTATGAAATAAAGGTTATGGTTTGTTTTAAAATGAATGCAGTCTTTGAAAAATGTCTCATATAGAGGTCAAAACCTCGCAACGAAATCAATTAATATGGAACATTTTTAATTAATAAGAACGGGACATTTCAGTTGGTATCCGAGCGTTGGTCTTAGAGAACCAGAAAATTTGCATTAGTGTGTCTTATCGAGTTTGTTAGGATGCATTAGTGAGTCTGGACTTCGACCGTGTTTTCTTTAAAAATGATTGCTTAACATTTTTGTTGGAAACTATATATTTTTAACATATGAATATTATGTGATATATTAATCTCTTAACATGTTTGATATTATGTGATAGATGTCTACCTCTAGAACAAGTCCCATTGACTCACCTAATAATAATGAAGAGTCAAATGTAAATTGGAATGATTCGTGGACTGATTCACAAGTTCCCGAAGAGGAACCGGAAGAAGAGTCGGAACCGGAAGAAGAATCGGAACCGGAAGAAGAATCGGAATCGGAAGAAGAATCGGAACCGGTGGGGGAAATAATAAAACGGTTAAGTAAAAGAGAATCCTCAACCAACCGACCAAGGTTAATTATGGTCAATGGTGTTTCCGCCAAGGAAGCAAAATATTGGGAGGATTACCAATTCTCCGATGAATCGGATTCCGACGAGAATTCCAATGATGTTATAGAAATTACCCCAACTGAATTTAAAAAGGCAAAAGAAAATAATAAGGGAAAGGGCATAAAAATAGAGAAATCTAATTCCAACCCCGATGAACTTTATATGTATCATCAACCCCCGAAGTCCTTAAGTTGTAACAATGACCCGGGAACCTCTAAACCACCAGGTTTTTCTAAACCAATGTGGACAACGACGGCTCGTATTAGGGGAACATCATATATCCCTAGAAACTTGGCAAAACGAACCAAAACTGAAGAAGAAGAAGAAACGAGCGAGTCGGAATAAGATAGTTGTATTCGTGTGGTGTAATATATGTAATATAGTATTCTTATGATTTATGATATATGTAAAAATTGCTTGTATTAATAAGTATTTTTTTTATGAATCTAACTCTTGTCTATTTTACAGTTTAAAAACACAAAATGGATAGACAACCCAATATTTTAAGAGACCTACCCGGAGACATGATTGATGAAATCTTGTCTAGAGTCGGCCAGAATTCCTCGGCACAACTATTTAAGGCGAGATCAGTTTGTAAGACATTCGAAGAACGTTCCAAGAATGTCTTGGTTTATAAGAGACTTTCGTTTGAAAGATGGGGGATATCACATTGGGAAACCCATAAGTTACGATGTGTTTACTTTGACGCATATATTGCGGGGAACCCAAATGCTATTTTACGCAACGGGTTAAGAAATTATTTTGACTCAATATATCCGAATATTGGACTTCGTGATTTAGAAAAAGCGGCTAACATGCAACATAAAGAAGCATGTTATGCTTACGGATTAGTAATGTTCGCTTCTCACCAAAGTGAGAACAAGAACATCGGGCTACAACTATTAAACAAAACGTTCCCACAAGTGACGGAGTCGGTAATTGGGGTAAGAAATGAGGTTTTTAGATTGTTACGGGACTGTTGGACATTACGTAACCCTCGTCCCTTTGACGACGTTACAACACGCTGTCTTATCAACGGCCATAACGGTTATGTTCCACAAGACCAAGGATGGGAAGTAATCCTAGTAAAACCAGAATGCATGACTTGTTTCTGGACGTATGAATTACGTGTCTTTATTGCCTTTGCTGAACGACTTGTGTACTAGCTAGAATTATCTTCACAACCATCTTGTATCAAATTTATTGTGTGCTATATTTCATGCTATATGTAAAATAAGCGGTATTGTAAGTTTGTAAAATATTGTGTAAAAGTTTGAACACGAAATATTATTATAATCAGTTTTTCATATAGAATTGTAGTAGTTGAATTGTATATTAGCTACTAAGTATGAACTTAACGGGTAGGTACTACCCGAATTTAAACTTATAAAACGCTAATATGAAGAAAAAGCTTTTATAAATGAGTTCATATTATGCTACGAAATACTATTAACAACTCTTAATATTCTGTATGATTAACGTGTTCCATTTGACTATTTTGAAGGAAATGGCACCGACTACTCGACACACCGTGAATATGAATGAAGAGGAATTCTGTACTTTTCTAGCTTCAAACATAGCCGCAGTACAGGCTGCGCTACATACCAACAATAAACTTGGATCTAGCAGTACAGGAAATCGTGTAGGATGCACCTACAAAGAATTCACTGCCTGCAAACCTTTGGAATTTGATGGAACCGAAGGACCGATCGGATTGAAACGGTGGACCGAGAAGGTTGAATCGGTGTTTGCCATAAGTAAGTGTACTGAAGAGGACAAAGTGAAGTACGCTACGCATACCTTCACAGGTTCTGCGTTAACATGGTGGAATACCTATCTAGAGCAAGTGGGACAAGACGATGCGTACACACTACCGTGGTCAGCATTCAAGCACTTGATGAACGAGAAGTACCGTCCCAGAACCGAGGTCAATAAGCTCAAGACAGAACTTAGAGGGTTACGAACCCAAGGATTTGATATTACCACGTACGAAAGACGATTCACAGAATTGTGCCTATTGTGTCCGGGAGCATTCGAAGATGAGGAAGAGAAGATCGACGCGTTTGTGAAAGGATTACCGGAAAGAATCCAAGAAGATATAAGTTCACACGAGCCCGCCTCCATACAACAGGCATGTAGAATGGCTCACAAACTAGTGAACCAGATTGAAGAAAGAATTAAAGAACAGACTGCTGAAGAGGCCAATGTGAAGCAAGTCAAAAGAAAGTGGGAGGAAAACGGTGATAAGAATCACCAATACAACAACAACAGCAATTATAACAAAAATCGCAACAACTACCCTAACAATCGCAACATCAATCACAACTACAACAAACGGCCCAACAACAACAACAACAACAACAACAACAACAACAACAACAACAACAACAGCAACCACAACAATCATCTTAACAACAATAATAACCGCAACAACAACAACAATCAGAAGCAGCTATGCCAAAGGTGTGAAAAGTATCACTCGGGGTTCTGCACCAAATTTTGCAACAAGTGTAAAAGAAATGGTCATAGCGCGGCGAAGTGTGATGTCTATGGACCAGGGGTTAACAGAACGAAAGGAACAAATGGTGTCGGAACGAGTAATGGCGAAGCAAGTAGTGTCGGAGCAAGTTATGCCAATGTAGTTTGTTATAAATGTGGAAAACCGGGCCACATTATTAGAAATTGCCCGAACCAGGAGAACACGAATGGACAAGGCCGCGGAAGAGTTTTCAATATTAATGCGGCAGAGGCACAGGAAGACCCGGAGCTTGTTACGGGTACGTTTCTTATTGACAATAAATCTGCTTACGTTTTATTTGATTCGGGTGCGGATAGAAGCTATATGCGTAGAGATTTTTGTGCTAAATTAAGTTGTCCATTGACGCCTTTGGATAGTAAATTTTTACTCGAATTAGCAAATGGTAAATTAATTTCAGCAGATAATATATGCCAGAATCGAGAAATTAAACTGGTTAGCGAATCATTTAAGATTGATTTGATACCAGTAGAGTTAGGGAGTTTTGATGTGATAATCGGTATGGACTGGTTGAAAGAAGTGAAAGCAGAAATCGTTTGTTACAAAAATGCAATTCGCATTATACGAGAAAAAGGAAAACCCTTAATGGTGTACGGAGAAAAGGGCAACACGAAGCTACATCTTATTAGTAATTTGAAGGCACAAAAACTAATAAGAAAAGGTTGCTATGATGTTCTAGCACACGTCGAGAAAGTACAAACTGAAGAAAAGAGCATCAATGATGTTCCCGTCGCAAAAGAATTTCCCAATGTATTTCCGAAAGAATTACCGGGATTACCCCCACATCGATCCGTTGAATTTCAAATAGATCTTGTACCAGGAGCTGCACCAATAGCTCGTGCTCCTTACAGACTCGCACCCAGCGAGATGAAAGAACTGCAAAGCCAATTACAATAACTTTTAGAGCGTGGTTTCATTCGACCAAGCACATCACCGTGGGGAGCTCCTGTTTTGTTTGTCAAGAAGAAAGATGGTACATTCAGGTTGTGTATCGACTACCGAGAGTTGAACAAACTTACCATCAAGAACCGCTACCCACTACCGAGAATCGACAACTTATTTGATCAACTACAAGGCTCGTCTGTTTATTCAAAGATTGACTTACGTTCCGGGTATCATCAAATGCGGGTGAAAGAAGATGATATTCCAAAGACTGCTTTCAGAACACGTTACGGTCATTACGAGTTTATGGTCATGCCGTTTGGTTTAACTAATGCACCAGCTGTGTTCATGGACCTTATGAACCGAGTGTGTGGACCATACCTTAACAAGTTTGTCATTGTTTTCATTGATGACATACTTATTTACTCAAAGAATGACCAAGAACACGGTGAACATTTGAGAAAGGTGTTAGAAGTATTAAGGAAGGAAGAATTGTACGCTAAGTTTTCAAAGTGTGCATTTTGGTTGAAAGAAGTTCAATTCCTCGGTCACATAGTGAACAAAGAAGGTATTAAGGTGGATCCGGCAAAGATAGAAACTGTTGAAAAGTGGGAAACCCCGAAAACTCCGAAACACATACGCCAGTTTTTAGGACTAGCTGGTTACTACAGAAGGTTCATCCAAGACTTTTCCAGAATAGCAAAACCCTTGACTGCATTAACGCATAAAGGGAAGAAATTTGAATGGAAGGATGAACAAGAGAAAGTGTTTCAGTTATTGAAGAAAAAGCTAACTACGGCACCTATATTGTCATTGCCTGAAGGGAATGATGATTTTGTGATTTATTGTGACGCATCAAAGCAAGGTCTCGGTTGTGTATTAATGCAACGAACGAAGGTGATTGCTTATGCCTCTAGACAATTGAAGATTCACGAGCAAAATTATACGACGCATGATTTGGAATTAGGCGCGGTTGTTTTTGCATTAAAGACTTGGAGGCACTACTTATATGGGGTCAAAAGTATTATATATACCGACCACAAAAGTCTTCAACACATATTTAATCAGAAACAACTGAATATGAGGCAGCGTAGGTGGATTGAATTGTTGAATGATTACGACTTTGAGATTCGTTACCACCTTGGGAAGGCAAATGTGGTAGCCGATGCCTTGAGCAGGAAGGTCAGAGAACCCATTCGAGTAAAATCTATGAATATAATGATTCATAATAACATTACTACTCAAATAAAGGAGGCGCAACAAGGAGTTTTAAAAGAGAGAAATTTAAAGGATGAAATACCCAAAGGATCGGAGAAGCATCTTAATATTCGGGAAGACGGAACCCGGTATAGGGCTGAAAGGATTTGGGTACCAAAATTTGGAGATATGAGAGAAATGGTACTTAGAGAAGCTCATAAAACCAGATACTCAATACATCCTGGAACGGGGAAGATGTACAAGGATCTCAAGAAACATTTTTGGTGGCCGGGTATGAAATCCGATGTTGCTAAATACGTAGGAGAATGTTTGACGTGTTCTAAGGTCAAAGCTGAGCATCAGAAACATCAGGTCTACTTCAACAACCCGAAATCCCGGAATGAAAATGGGAAAACATTACCATGGATTTCATCACTAAATTGCCAAGGACTGCAAGTGATTTTGATACTATTTGGGTAATAGTTGATCGTCTCACCGAATAAGCACACTTCCTGCCAATAAGAGAAGATGACAAGATGGAGAAGTTAGCACGACTGTATTTGAAGGAAGTCGTCTCCAGACATGGAATACCAATCTCTATTATCTCTGATAGGGATGGCAGATTTATTTCAAGATTCTGGCAGACATTACAGCAAGCATTAGGAACTCGTCTAGACATGAGTACTACCTATCATCCACAAACTGATGGGCAGAGTGAAAGGACGATACAAACGCTTGAAGACATGCTACGAGCATGTGTTATTGATTTCGGAAACAGTTGGGATCGACATCTACCGTTAGCAGAATTTTCCTACAACAACAGCTACCATTCAAGCATTGAGATGGCGCCGTTTGAAGCACTTTATGGTAGAAAGTGCAGGTCTCCTATTTGTTAGAGTGAAGTGGGGGATAGACAGATTACGGGTCCGGAGATTATACAAGAAACTACCGAGAAGATCATCCAAATTCAACAACGGTTGAAAACCGCCCAAAGTCGACAAAAGAGCTACGCTGACATTAAAAGAAAAGATATAGAATTTGAAATTGGAGAGATGGTCATGCTTAAAGTTGCACCTTGGAAAGGCGTTGTTCGATTTGGTAAACGAGGGAAATTAAATCCAAGGTATATTGGACCATTCAAGATTATTGATTGTGTCGGACCAGTAGCTTACCGACTTGAGTTACCTCAACAACTCGCAGCTGTACATAACACTTTCCACGTCTCGAATTTGAAGAAATGTTTTGCTAAAGAAGATCTCACTATTCCGTTAGATGAAATCCAAATCAACAAAAAACTTCAATTCATCGAAGAACCCGTCGAAATAATGGATCGTGAGGTTAAAAGACTTAAGCAAAACAAGATACCAATTGTTAAGGTTCGATGGAATGCTCGTAGAGGACCCGAGTTCACCTGGGAGCGTGAAGATCAGATGAAGAAGAAATACTCGCATCTATTTCCAGAAGATTCGTCAACACCTTCAACAGCTTAAAATTTCGGGACAAAATTTATTTAACGGGTAGGTACTGTAGTGACCCGAACTTTTCCATGTTTATATATATTAATTGAGAGTGATATTTACATGATTAAATGTTTCCAACATGTTAAGCAATCAAACTTGTTAAGACTTGATTAATTGAAATAGGTTTCATATAGACAATTGACCACCCAAGTTGACCGGTGATTCACGAACGTTAAAACTTGTAAAAACTATATGATGACATATATATGGTTATATATATAGTTAACATTATATTATGATAATTAAACATATCATTAAGTATATTAACAATGAACTACATATGTAAAAACAAGACTACTAACTTAATGATTTTGAAACGAGACATATATGTAACGATTATCGTTGTAACGACATTTAATGTATATATATCATATTAAGAGATATTCGTACATCATAATATCATGATAATATAATAATTTAAAATCTCTTTTGATATTATAAACATTGGGTTAACAACATTTAACAAGATCGTTAACCTAAAGGTTTCAAAACAACATTTACATGTAACGACTAACGATGACTTAACGACTCAGTTAAAATGTATATACATGTAGTGTTTTAATATGTATTTATACACTTTTGAAAGACTTCAATACACTTATCAAAATACTTCTACTTTGTAACGACCCGACCAAATCGTCATTGACGGCGCCGCTACTTAGGTCCCGTTGCGTGGTCATAGTCTCTATATGAGACGCGTTTGACCAAAATTATGTCGCATTCATTTGAAACGTGCATGACTTGCAAAGTTTAGTTCACCAAACGGATCGACAACAAGTTTAAGTTTACAAAAGTAGTAAAGTACAAATGAAATATCTTGCGACATAATTAGTTTAAAATCACAGTTGCTATAAATAGCGTAAGTATGTAAACAAAAGTTTGAATCCAAAGGTGCTATCACTAGCGTATGCATGTATGTATGCTTGACCCCAAGCAAATAATCAGAGTGTATGCATGTATGCTTGACCCCAAGCAAGTATGAGTGTACGCGGAAGCATGTATCAAATAGCCAAGTATGAACCTGAGAAACATATAGAAAACTGTCAACGAAAAACGTTGGTGAGATCATAAATGTATTCGTAAAAGTATATTTTGAACCACAATAGTTTGTATAGATGATTATCCAAATCGTATTTATTCCGAAGAATGTAGTTTGTATTGCGAGCACCCAATTACCAAAGCTTAACTGAATCTTCCCTCTGAATTTTGAATATAGTGTTAGAACATACACTATGCACGTTGAAATTATATTTCATCCACTAACGGTAGCGAACCGTCTGAATGAGGGTTCGTTAAACCCGTATGGCCACACAACATAATCACTCGCTTACACTTACACCCTGCAAGTGGAACTAATGATAATTGGATTGAGGACTTTTGTTCTAACTCGTCTGTATCTTTGTATTCGCATTTGTGTTCAAAGTATAAAAGTATGAAAAGTATATATACATGTGAAATGTATATAAGTATGTAATGTATATGTTTCTCAGCCCACGATTTAAAAGAAATAAAAGTTGTTGAAAAGGTGGGACTATGATCTCACCTCGAGTGCACGAGTATAAAAGTACTTCAACAAGTAAATGTGTGCATGAAAGTTGCTTAGCCTTGACCTAAACAAGTAAGTTATATCAATTAACCGGTTACGACACAAGGTCGGGTGAAATGTGTTCAATTAGTCCTATGGCTCGTTACGACTCGATTATGTAGCATGTGAATCAAATTGTCAAGTTTCATGCAAGATACAAGTACAGAAACAAGTTAGGAAGGTTGCATAATCATTTGGTTAAGTTTGACAAAAAGTCAAACTTTGGTCGGTCAAAGTCAACGAAAGTCAACACGTTCGGGTCGGGTCCCGGACTATTTTTCTATGCTAGTTATTCATATACAAGCATGTTAAAACAAGTTGCATGTAAATTGGAGGTCTAGAACATGTCAAACATTTTTAGTAAAAAGGTCAAGGGAAACAGAATCTGGACGCGGCTTATGTCGCGCCGCGGCCAGGCCTGTCGCGCCGCGACAATGGCCGTGGCCTGGTCCCAGGCCTGTTTCACTTGTTCAAGGCTTGGTAAAATTTCAAACAAACGCAAAACTCAAACCGTAAACAATTAGAAAGCGTATCTTATACCGTTGGAAAGCTCTTTTGACAAGGAACACAACTAAACATGTTTCATCAAATAAAAACAACATTTTCCATAACCGATTTCTCGTCAAGTGATCATTTAAAAGTCCATTTTCAAAGTTTCAAGTTCATCAATTGCATTTTAAGTTTCGGGAATCCAATTCACACATATGATATGCCGTTTCGAAGGTAATTAAGCATACATTACAACTAATCACTAACAATTAACATTCCATGGCATTCAAGCATCAAAAGTTCATGTCAAGAACTATCAAACCCTAGTCAAACATCACAAAATCAATATTCATGTTTTTGAAGTTTTCTTAATCAACCTACGCATCAAAACGAAGCTAGTGATACTAGTAACACAATTAAAACATGCACTTTAACAATCTAACAACATTAACTCATCCAAAATCAAGGATTAAGCACACCCATTTCAAGTTCATGCTAGTTACTCCAAAAACAACAAATCGAGCAAACCAAACATATATTCATGTTAGACTTGAGCCATAGACACTAACTAACACCATTTCAAATCAAAAACACGAATTTAGAGAAATCTAGAGTTTTAGAAATGTTACCCAAAATCAATGAAGTTAGTATCAAATCGTAGAGGATGATGAGAGGATCAAGAATATGTAGTCGGATTTGTTGTGAGCTTCCAAGATTGAATTTAGATGATGAATGAATGGAATGGGTTTGTGTGTGTGTTCTTGAGATGGAGAGAAAAGGGATGAGGGAGATGATGGAATGGATGAAATGGGTTGACTAGTTGACCTAGTCAACTAGTTTGCCCATTTGGCAATTCCGGTCCCTCGAGTTTCAAAGCGGGTGCGGGATTTAACCGATCGAATATTTTTAAAACGCAAGTTAACGAGAGATGTTATAATTAAATGACGGAATTTTTATGAACGTTAGTCAACGGAAACTACGAATTTAAATAACGAAAGGTATTATTTAAAAGAAAAAGACGGTGTTAAAAATAAATTTAACGGAAAAAGGCGGGATGTTACATTATCCACAACTCAAAAGAAATTTCGTCCCGAAATTTAGTTGGAAGTAGTAGTTGTTGAATCTTCCTCGAGATCTTGCGTTGCCAATTCTACGAGTGAGGGAGAAGTACGTCCTAGGGTATTTCAACGAACTTCGACGGTCGGGATTTTTACGTTGGATTGAAGTTTGGTTTCACGATTCATGGTTTCAACCGGTCCTCCTAGGAATGAAGTTTATCGTCGATAGTAAGCTTATCGAAAAGGAATGACAAGTTCTTGTTTCGCCAAACACGTCTTTGAGTTGATACATCGAATGTAGGATAAACGGAGACCCAAAATGAGTCGGAAAAGTCTAAACGGCTAGCGACGGGTCCAAAACACCCCAAGAATTTAAAGGATCAAAATATCGCAGATTTAGCTTCCTACGTTTTCCCGAAACGGATTGCACCTTTCCAAGGTGCGACTCTTAACGTGACGCGGTTTATTTGAAATGTTTACGTCTAACATTGGCGTAGCTCTTGGTGATTACGACTCGCGTAGGGTTTTACCTGAATATGAATAAATTTTCTCGGTTGCTCATGAATAACCTCGGCCCCGGTAAATTGATCATCGTTTACTTGGTTCGACAAAGGAGAATGACGTTTCCGGTCACATGTGGTTTCAAAAGGAGTGACGTTAAAAATCGAATGAAAATCATTGTAGTATGAGGATTCGGTTAAGGAAAATACTGTTCTCAAGTAAATTTGAAGTTGGTAATACAAATTCGTATTATGGTTTTCAAGACTTAAATCGTATGTTTGTTCGGTCCGTCGGGTTGTGGATGGTACGCGGTACTCATGTCTAAACGCGGTCCCGAGGCTTTTTGTAAGGCACTCCAAAATCTAGAAGTGAAACGAGGATCTCGATCCGAAACGGGGTATATTTCCCTAAGGCATATTGAACAAGTTTGCTAGGAATTGAAAACGTTAGCTAGGACAAGTTTCTCAAGAAAATTCGCGTCGCGGAAGATTTATCGGTTTCCAAAAACGTTCGTCGGGGCAAGTTCTCCTCGGTTTCTGAAAGAAAAATGTTCGTCGGAACTATTCACCCTCAAGGTGAATACTAGTATAACGTGGAGAGTCTCTCTCCATTGGGAATTTAGAATAAGGACCTCCTGAACCGGAAGTACGAGGGTGATGCAAAAGAAGTTTCCGCCCCGATGTGAGCATAACGAGTAAGTTGTAGTTAGTCAATAAGACTGTGCGAGGACGAGCTAGTATACCCGTGTGACATACGGTTGAAATCGAATGGAATCGGCAATTCATTCGGAAGCATAAATATAATTTGACAATAATTGAAGGTGTGTCCCCGGTATGGTTGTTATAAATATTCTCGGAGTTTTCGGATGTCCAAACCTGAAAAGATGAAGTCATGTACATGGCACATGGTGGTGTTTAGGTTGATCGAGTCTAACCACCATCACGCGTCACTAGAACTTTGGTATGTCTTACCGTAATATAACCACGTTGATCGAGTGTCGTTATATTACGCTAACTCATACTTCCATTCCCACATCACTCTATAGATTCAAGTTCGTGTAATCGCGAAAATCTAAAATGAACAAAATGTAACGACGTCTCAAACATGATTCGTATTGAATCGAAAGAATTAGTGCAACTCTAAAGATGCGTTCCCAGAGGGAAGTGTATAAGTGATTGTTCACGTCAATGCGGTTCGAATCAGACAATAACGTAGTTAGGTATGAAAAGAGTAACGAGTCATGATAGCGAGTAGTACGCAACCGTAGCGATAAATAGTGATGACGATACTCATCTAGAGTAGTGACAGTGACTTTACAATACTCATGGATATTAAGATGAGACGGGGTGAATAACAACCAAGGAGTCAGAGTTCCCGAACTAAAGTGGCAGGATACGAGTTCGTATAATGAAGGTTGGGTATCATTAAAAAGTTTTCCTAAGAATGATTCAAGTATAATGCACAAGTAGTCAAGTAAGTGCTATCTATAGCAAATGTATGTCAGAATGCAAATGCTAACTATCCGGTTGTAGTCTAGACTCACTAATGCGTCCTAACGACTCTGTTAGACACACTAATGCACGTCCTAGTTCCCTACAACCAACGCTCTGATACCATCTGTAACGACCCGACCAAATCGTCATTGACGGCGCCGCTACTTAGGTCCCGTTGCGTGGTCATAGTCTCTATATGAGACGCGTTTGACCAAAATTATGTCGCATTCATTTGAAACGTGCATGACTTGCAAAGTTTAGTTCACCAAACGGATCGACAACAAGTTTAAGTTTACAAAAGTAGTAAAGTACAAATGAAATATCTTGCGACATAATTAGTTTAAAATCACAGTTGCTATAAATAGCGTAAGTATGTAAACAAAAGTTTGAATCCAAAGGTGCTATCACTAGCGTATGCATGTATGTATGCTTGACCCCAAGCAAATAATCAGAGTGTATGCATGTATGCTTGACCCCAAGCAAGTATGAGTGTACGCGGAAGCATGTATCAAATAGCCAAGTATGAACCTGAGAAACATATAGAAAACTGTCAACGAAAAACGTTGGTGAGATCATAAATGTATTCGTAAAAGTATATTTTGAACCACAATAGTTTGTATAGATGATTATCTAAATCGTATTTATTCCGAAGAATGTAGTTTGTATTGCGAGCACCCAATTACCAAAGCTTAACTGAATCTTCCCTCTGAATTTTGAATATAGTGTTAGAACATACACTATGCACGTTGAAATTATATTTCATCCACTAACGGTAGCGAACCGTCTGAATGAGGGTTCGTTAAACCCGTATGGCCACACAACATAATCACTCGCTTACACTTACACCCTGCAAGTGGAACTAATGATAATTGGATTGAGGACTTTTGTTCTAACTCGTCTGTATCTTTGTATTCGCATTTGTGTTTAAAGTATAAAAGTATGAAAAGTATATATACATGTGAAATGTATATAAGTATGTAATGTATATGTTTCTCAGCCCACGATTTAAAAGAAATAAAAGTTGTTGAAAAGGTGGGACTATGATCTCACCTCGAGTGCACGAGTATAAAAGTACTTCAACAAGTAAACGTGTGCATGAAAGTTGCTTAGCCTTGACCTAAACAAGTAAGTTATATCAATTAACCGGTTACGACACAAGGTCGGGTGAAATGTGTTCAATTAGTCCTATGGCTCGTTACGACTCGATTATGTAGCATGTGAATCAAATTGTCAAGTTTCATGCAAGATACAAGTACAAAAACAAGTTAGGAAGGTTGCATAATCATTTGGTTAAGTTTGACAAAAAGTCAAACTTTGGTCGGTCAAAGTCAACGAAAGTCAACACGTTCGGGTCGGGTCCCGGACTATTTTTCTATGCTAGTTATTCATATACAAGCATGTTAAAACAAGTTGCATGTAAATTGGAGGTCTAGAACATGTCAAACATTTTTAGTAAAAAGGTCAAGGGAAACAGAATCTGGACGCGGCTTATGTCACGCCGCGGCCAGGCCTGTCGCGCCGCGACAATGGCCGTGGCCTGGTCCCAGGCCTGTTTCACTTGTTCAAGGCTTGGTAAAATTTCAAACAAACGCAAAACTCAAACCGTAAACAATTAGAAAGCGTATCTTATACCGTTGGAAAGCTCTTTTGACAAGGAACACAACTAAACATGTTTCATCAAACAAAAACAACATTTTCCATAACCGATTTCTCGTCAAGTGATCATTTAAAAGTCCATTTTCAAAGTTTCAAGTTCATCAATTGCATTTTAAGTTTCGGGAATCCAATTCACACATATGATATGCCGTTTCGAAGGTAATTAAGCATACATTACAACTAATCACTAACAATTAACATTCCATGGCATTCAAGCATCAAAAGTTCATGTCAAGAACTATCAAACCCTAGTCAAACATCACAAAATCAATATTCATGTTTTTGAAGTTTTCTTAATCAACCTACGCATCAAAACGAAGCTAGTGATACTAGTAACACAATTAAAACATGCACTTTAACAATCTAACAACATTAACTCATCCAAAATCAAGGATTAAGCACACCCATTTCAAGTTCATGCTAGTTACTCCAAAAACAACAAATCGAGCAAACCAAACATATATTCATGTTAGACTGGAGCCATAGACACTAACTAACACCATTTCAAATCAAAAACACGAATTTAGAGAAATCTAGAGTTTTAGAAATGTTACCCAAAATCAATGAAGTTAGTATCAAATCGTAGAGGATGATGAGAGGATCAAGAATATGTAGTCGGATTTGTTGTGAGCTTCCAAGATTGAATTTAGATGATGAATGAATGGAATGGGTTTGTGTGTGTGTTCTTGAGATGGAGAGAAAAGGGATGAGGGAGATGATGGAATGGATGAAATGGGTTGACTAGTTGACCTAGTCAACTAGTTTGCCCATTTGGCAATTCCGGTCCCTCGAGTTTCAAAGCGGGTGCGGGATTTAACCGATCGAATATTTTTAAAACGCAAGTTAACGAGAGATGTTATAATTAAATGACGGAATTTTTATGAACGTTAGTCAACGGAAACTACGAATTTAAATAACGAAAGGTATTATTTAAAAGAAAAAGACGGTGTTAAAAATAAATTTAACGGAAAAAGGCGGGATGTTACATACTTAACAAAAATGCTTACAATTACATCCTCGTTCAGTTTCATCAACAATTATACTCGTATGCACCCGTATTCGTACTCGTACAATACACAGCTTTTAGATGTATGTACTATTGGTATATACACTCCAATGATCAGCTCTTAGCAGCCCATGTGAGTCACCTAACACATGTGGGAACCATCATTTGGCAACTAGCATGAAATATCTCATAAAATTACAAAAATATGAGTAATCATTCATGACTTATTTACATGAAAACAAAATTACATATCCTTTATATCTAATCCATACACCAACGACCAAAAACACCTACAAACACTTTCATTCTTCAATTTTCTTCATCTAATTGATCTCTCTCAAGTTCTATCTTCAAGTTCTAAGTGTTCTTCATAAATTCCAAAAGTTCTAGTTTCATAAAATCAAGAATACTTTCAAGTTTGCTAGCTCACTTCCAATCTTGTAAGGTGATCATCCAACCTCAAGAAATCTTTGTTTCTTGCAGTAGGTTATCATTCTAATACAAGGTAATAATCATATTCAAACTTTGGTTCAATTTCTATAACTATAACAATCTTATTTCAAGTGATGATCTTACTTGAACTTGTTTTCGTGTCATGATTCTGCTTCAAGAACTTCGAGCCATCCAAGGATCCATTGAAGCTAGATCCATTTTTCTCTTTTCCAGTAGGTTTATCCAAGGAAATTAAGGTAGTAATGATGTTCATAACATCATTTGATTCATACATATAAAGCTATCTTATTCGAAGGTTTAAACTTGTAATCACTAGAACATAGTTTAGTTAATTCTAAACTTGTTCGCAAACAAAAGTTAATCCTTCTAACTTGACTTTTAAAATCAACTAAACACATGTTCTATATCTATATGATATGCTAACTTAATGATTTAAAACCTGGAAACATGAAAAACACCGTAAAACCGGATTTACGCCGTCGTAGTAACACCGCGGGCTGTTTTGGGTTAGTTAATTAAAAACTATGATAAACTTTGATTTAAAAGTTGTTATTCTGAGAAAATGATTTTTATTATGAACATGAAACTATATCCAAAAATTATGGTTAAACTCAAAGTGGAAGTTTGTTTTCTAAAATGGTCATCTAGACGTCGTTCTTTCGACTGAAATGACTACCTTTACAAAAACGACTTGTAACTTATTTTTCTGACCATAAACCTATACTTTTTCTGTTTAGATTCATAAAATAGAGTTCAATATGAAACCATAGCAATTTGATTCACTCAAAACGGATTTAAAATGAAGAAGTTATGGGTAAAACAAGATTGGATAATTTTTCTCATTTTAGCTACGTGAAAATTGGTAACAAATCTATTCCAACCATAACTTAATCAACTTGTATTTTATATTATATAATCTTGAGATACCATAGACACGTATACAATGTTTCGACCTATCATGTCAACACATCTATATATATTTCGGAACAACCATAGACACTCTATATGTGAATGTTGGAGTTAGCTATACAGGGTTGAGGTTGATTCCAAAATATATATAGTTTGAGTTGTGATCAATACTGAGATATGTATACACTGGGTCGTGGATTGATTCAAGATAATATTTATCGATTTATTTCTGTACATCTAACTGTGGACAACTAGTTGTAGGTTACTAACGAGGACAGCTGACTTAATAAACTTAAAACATCGAAATATATTAAAAGTGTTGTAAATATATTTTGAACATACTTTGATATATATGTATATATTGTTATTGGTTCGTGAATCAACCAGTGGCCAAGTCTTACTTCCCGACGAAGTAAAAATATGTGAAAGTGAGTTATAGTCCCACTTTTAAAATCTAATATTTTTGGGATGAGAATACATGCAGGTTTTATAAATGATTTACAAAATAGACACAAGTACGTGAAACTACATTCTATGGTTGAATTATCGAAATCGAATATGCCCCTTTTTATTAAGTCTGGTAATCTAAGAATTAGGTTACAGACACCCTAATTGATGCGAATCCTAAAGATAGATCTATTGGGCCCAACAAGCCCCATCCAAAGTACCGGATGCTTTAGTACTTCAAAATTTATATCATATCCGAAGGGTGTCCCGGAATGATGGGGATATTCTTATATATGCATCTTGTTAATGTCGGTTACCAGGTGTTCACCATATGAATGATTTTTATCTCTATGTATGGGATGTGTATTGAAATATGAAATCTTGTGGTCTATTATTATGATTTGATATATATAGGTTAAACCTATAACTCACCAACATTTTTGTTGACGTTTTAAGCATGTTTATTCTCAGGTGATTATTAAGAGCTTCCGCTGTTGCATACTTAAATAAGGACGAGATTTGGAGTCCATGCTTGTATGATATTGTGTAAAAACTGCATTCAAGAAACTTATTTTGTTGTAACATATTTGTATTGTAAACCATTATGTAATGGTCGTGTGTAAACAGGATATTTTAGATTATCATTATTTGATAATCTACGTAAAGCTTTTTAAAACCTTTATCTATGAAATAAAGGTTATGGTTTGTTTTAAAAATGAATGCAGTCTTTGAAAAATGTCTCATATAGAGGTCAAAACCTCGCAACGAAATCAATTAATATGGAACGTTTTTAATCAATAAGAACGGGACATTTCAGTAGTGACCCGAACTTTTCCATGTTTATATATATATTAAATGAAATTGTTATTTACATGATTAAGTATTTCCAACATGTTAAGCAATCAAACATGTTAAGACTTGATTAATTGAAATAGGTTTCATATAGACAATTGACCACCCAAGTTGACCGGCGATTCACGAACATTAAAACTTGTAAAAACTATATGATGACATATATATGGATATATATATAGTTAACATGATATTATTATAAGTAAACATATCATTAAGTATATTAGCAATGAACTATATATGTAAAAACAAGACTACTAACTTAATGATTTTGAAACGAGACATATATGTAACGATTATCGTTGTAACGACATTTAATGTATATATATATATCATATTAAGATATATTAATACATCATGATATCATGATAATGTAATAATTTAACATTTCATTTGATTTAATAAACAATGGGTTAACAACATTTAACAAGATCGTTAACCTAAAGGTTTCAAAACAACACTTACATGTAACGACTAACGATGACTTAACGACTCAGTTAAAATGTATATACATGTAGTATTTTAATATGTATTCATACACTTTTGAAAGACTTCAAGACACTTATCAAAATACTTCTACTTAACAAAAATGCTTACAATTACATCCTCGTTCAGTTTCATCAACAATTCTACTCGTATGCACCCGTATTCGTACTCGTACAATACACAGCTTTTAGATGTATGTACTATTGGTATATACACTCCAATGATCAGCTCTTAGCAGCCCATGTGAGTCACCTAACACATGTGGGAACCATCATTTGGCAACTAGCATGAAATATCTCATAAAATTACAAAAATATGAGTAATCATTCATGACTTATTTATATGAAAACAAAATTACATATCCTTTATATCTAATCCATACACCAACGACCAAAAACACCTACAAAAACTTTCATTCTTCAATTTTCTTCATCTAATTGATCTCTCTCAAGTTCTATCTTCAAGTTCTAAGTGTTCTTCATAAATTCTACAAGTTCTAGTTTCATAAAATCAAGAATACTTCCAAGATTGCTAGCTTACTTCTAATGTTGTAGAGTGATCATCCAACCTCAAGAAATCTTTCTTATTTACAGTAAGATATCTTTCTAATATAAGGTAACACTCATATTCAAACTTTGATTCAATTTCTATAACTATAACAATCTTATTTCGAGTGGAAATCTTACTTAAACTTGTTTTCGTGTCATGATTCTACTTCAAGAACTTTCAAGCCATCCAAGATCCTTTGAAGCTAGATCCATTTGTCTCTTTTCCAGTAGGTTTATCCACAAAACTTGAGGTAGTAATGATGTTCATAACATCATTCAATTCATATATATAAAGCTATCTTATTCGAAGGTTTAAACTTGTAATCACTAGAACATAGTTTAGTTAATTCTAAACTTGTTCGCAAACAAAAGTTAATCCTTCTAACTTGACTTTTAAAATCAACTAAACACATGTTCTATATCTATATGATATGCTAACTTAATGATTTAAAACCTGGAAACACGAAGAACACTGTAAAACCGGACATACGCCGTCGTAGTAACACCGCGGGCTGTTTTGGGTTAGTTAATTAAAAACTATGATAAACTTTAATTAAAAAGTTGTTCTTTTGGGAAAATAATTTTTCTTATGAACATGAAACTATATCCAAAAATCATGATTGAACTCAAAGTGGAAGTATGTTTTCTAAAATGGTCATCTAGACGTCGTTCTTTCGACTGAAATGACTACCTTTACAAAAACAACTTGTAACTTATATTTCCCACTATAAACCTATACATTTTCTATTTAGATTCAGAAAATAGAGTTCAATATGAAATCATAGCAATTTGATTCACTCAAAACGGATTTAAAATGAAGAAGTTATGGGTAAAACAAGATTGGATAATTTTTCTTGTTGTAGCAACGTGAAAATTGGTAACAAATCTATATTAATCATATCCTAGCTAACTTATATTGTATTATACATGTATTCTAATATATTATGTAATCTTGGGATACCATAGACACGTATGCAAATGTTTTGACATATCATATCGACCCATGTGTATATATTATTTGGAACAACCATAGACAATCTATATGCAGTAATGTGGGAGTTAGCTATACAGGGCTGAGGTTGATTCTAAAAATATATATACTTTGAGTTGTGATCTAGCCTGAGACGTGTATACACTGGGTCGTGGATTGATTCAAGATAATATATATCAATTTTTTTCTGTACATCTAACGTTGGACAACTAGTTGTAGGTTACTAACGAGGACAGCTGACTTAATAAACTTAAAACATCAAAATGTATTAAAAGTGTTGTAAATATATTTTGAACATACTTTGATATATATGTACATATTTGTTATAGGTTCGTGAATCGACCAGTGGCCAAGTCTTACTTCCTGATGAAGTAAAAATCTGTGAAACTGAGTTATAGTCCCACTTTTAAAATCTAATATTTTTGGGATGAGAATACATGCAGGTTTTATAAATGATTTACAAAATAGACACAAGTACGTGAAACTACATTCTATGGTTGAATTATCGAAATCGAATATGCCCCTTTTTATTAAGTCTGGTAATCTAATAATTAGGGAACAGACACCCTAATTGACGTGAATCTTAAAGATAGATCTATTGGGCCTAACAAACCCCATCCAAAGTACCGGATGCTTTAGTACTTCGAAATTTATATCATATCCGAAGGGTGTCCCGGAATGATGGGGATATTCTTATATATGCATCTTGTTAATGTCGGTTACCAGGTGTTCACCATATGAATGATTTTTATCTCTATGTATGGGATGTATATTGAAATATGAAATCTTGTGGTCTATTGTTACGATTTGATATATATATATAGGTTAAATCTATAACTCACCAACATTTTTTGTTGACGTTTTAAGCATGTTTATTCTCAGGTGATTATTAAGAGCTTCCGCTGTCGCATACTTAAATAAGGACAAGATTTAGAGTCCATGCTTGTATGATATTATGTAAAAACTGCATTCAAGAAACTTATTTCGTTGCAACATATTTGTATTGTAAACCATTATGTAATAGTCCTGTGTAAACAGGATATTTTAGATTATCATTATTTGATAATCTACGTAAAGCTTTTTAAACCTTTATTGATGAAATAAAGGTTATGGTTTGTTTTAAAATGAATGCAGTCTTTGAAAAACGTCTCATATAGAGGTCAAAACCTCGCAACGAAATCAATTAATATGGAACGTTTTTAATCAATTAGAACGGGACATTTCAGTTGGTATCCGAGCGTTGGTCTTAGAGAACCGGAATTTTGCATTAGTGTGTAACGACCCGCACTTTTTCGATCGTTCTATACTTATAAGATTAATATTTACATAAATTAAACCTTACCAACATGATAAGCAATCCAAATTGTTGAGATTTATGTTTCCGAAAAGAGTTTTACACAACGTTTGACCGTCTAGTTTGACCGATGATATCACGAACTATACAATATATGATAATTATACGTTTGTGTATATATATGTATATATACATATTTAACATGATTAATGAATGTTTTAATACCTCATTTTGTATTAATAACAATAAGTTATAAGTATGTTTTGAAACTACTAACTTAAGTTTTCAAAACGATAACCATACGTAACGTTATTTGACATAAATACTTATAATCTATAATGTTTATACATATATCGTATAAGTAATGTATTTAATCACTTTTAAGGACTTAAATACATAAAACCATATAAGCGTATTCACAAAAGATAGCTATATTTGAATCCTCATTCCATTTTTCACAAAATTTCTATACGTATATCTAGAGTATAAGTACTCGTATCATACCTAGCTTCTATACGTATTTACTATTGGTATATACACATCAAATCACCACCAACCAGCCCTTGTTCAATTCCTTATGTATAAGGTAATTGCTTTTGTATGATTGTTTGACAAATACACAAGATTACAAACTAAAATTTTGTCCATGATCACCTTAAAATCACGTTTTTAAGGGAGGTAGGAGTATCATCATTTTGATTCATTTTCACTTCAATTATCTTAGCTAAAACACACACTCTTTCTTAACCTTTAAACTCCATAAACATTCAGCAAAGTTCCATGAAGATCTAGCTTCAAAAACCTTACTTAATCACCATAAGAAAACTCTTACAACAACACTTCAAGAAATCCTTCCAAGAACACAAACTTACTTCCAATCTTTCATCCAATTCCATCACCCTTTTGGTTCTAGGTTCTTACTCCTCTTTTACAGCAATCTTGTCCAAGTAACTTGAGGTAGTAACTTTGTTCATAACCTTATTCGATTCATATATATATAGCTATCTTATTTTATGGTATAAAATTTTAACAACAAGAACATAGTTTGAATGTTTTCAAACTTGTTTGCAAACTAAATAGATCCTTCTAACTTAACTTTTAAAATACTTCAAGACCTGTAATATAACTTAAATATATGCTAATTTAACAAGGTATAACTTGGTTTTTCAAAGAACACCTTAAAAACTGTTTTTACGACGTCGGAGTGCAACCGGGGGCTGTTTTGGGTTGGATAATTAAAAACCATCTTAAACTTTGAATTGGAGGTTTATTTTCTGGAAAAATGATTTTTACTATGAATATGATAACACATAAAAATTTCATGATTTAACTCAAAGTATAAGTATTTTTAGAAAAATAATCATTTAAGGTTGTTTACATGATGGAAAATGATTAACTTCATAAGTTTCACTAAAGTTTGACCTATGACCTGTGATTTCGAATACAAACTAAGGTATTTACAGTATAGTCTTAAAGAGGGACTCGATCCAAGGAAGTGGCAAGTTGAACCAACGAAAACGGAGTTGTAACGAAGAAACTACGACCAAAACAAAATCGGATATCCAAGACTAGTTTAGCTACGAAAATAATTGGAGAAAATTAAATAAATCACATCTTTTTAAAATAACATGATATTTTATATATATGTACTCATAATTTAATTTTATATGGTTCAGGATCACCCGTAAACAATACGAGAAGATTAATCATAAGATCCCATGATTGTACGCAACACGTCATTTGACAACACCGGTACTTTATGTACGCAACACGTCATTTGACAACACCGGTACCATGGGTCAAGATTAATCTCGACCAATACATATACGATGGGGGTTTTATTTATTTCATTGGGGGTTTATTAAACACCTAAAAATGAACCATTAAAATTGAATTACTAACATCGGACTGCTAACTACGGACTAAGAAATTATTAAAAGTATTAAAAGTATAATAAGTATATATATGTGATGATTGTTTTAAAAAGAAAAGGTATTGATATATTATATATGGATAGGTTCGTGATATCAATTGGAGACCAAGTCAAAATTTCATATCTTCAAGACGAAAGTGAGTATATAGTCCCACTTTTAAACTCTAAATATTTCGGGATGAGAATACATGTATTTTATGTTTTACATTATGGACACAAGTAACTGAAAAATATATTCTACGTTGAGTTGTACCACTGGCATACTTCCCTGTAGCTTGGTAACTAATATTTACAGCGGTATTGTAAACGCGAATCCTGTTGATAGATCTATTGGGCCTGACAACCCCAACCGGACTGGACGACCAGTATTCAACAGTTGCACAGTACTTCGTTCGTGACTACACTTGGTACGGTGTAGTAAGATTTCATAATAAAGGGAATATGCGACGTGATTAAATGTTAAGTATGGTTACCAAGTGCTCAACCACTTAGAATATTTTTATTAAAATGTTTATATGTGAAATCTTGTGGTCTATATATATATTGCTGCCGGCATTAAACCTATATCTCACCAACTTTATGTTGACGTTTTAAACATGTCTATTCTCAGGTGATAATTAGAAGCTTCCGCTGCAACATGTTGAATTTAAACAAGATCTTGAGTATGCATATTTGTGTCAAAAATAAAACTGCATATCGGAGGATTTGTAATGTAAAATATGCTAGAAATCGTATTGTTATCATCACATGTAAAGTTTGTAAGTCTAAGATTATCGCTAAACGATAATCATCTTTTTATTGTCTAAAGCTTGTATTAAAATAAGAGTTATGGTTTGTAATGTAAAATAAATGCAGTTGTTCTTTTAAAAATGTCGCATATAGAGGTCAATACCTCGCAATGAAATCATACGTTATCTAACTCGTTCTTATGGTTAAGGACGGGTTATGACATGTGGTATCAGAGCGGTGGTCTTAGCGAACCAGGTTTGCATTAGTGTGTCTAACCGATAAGTCGTTAGGATACATTAGTAAGTCTGGACTTTGACCGGGTCCGATTTAAAAACCATTGCTTATCATTGTTGGTTAAAATTTATATGTAAATATTATGTAGTACTAATGGGTTAGTTGTTGTGTGATAGATGTCGGGCTCAAAACTTATTATCACATTCAGCGACTCCGAATCAGAATCTTCAGATGGTGTTTCAGTCATTAACCTATCCGATGACGAAAATAATATCTTTGGGGAAGACTCACAAATTCCGGATGAACCAACTATAGAGAACCCGGAAAGTGAACCCGAGGAGGAAAGTGAACCCGAGGAGGAAAGTGAACCCGAGGAGGAAATTGAACCCGAGGAAGAAATACAGGAAATTACGAAAGACAAGTTCGAACTAGGAAAGAAACGAAAGGCTAATGAATTAGAAAATTCAAATCCCGAGTTTAGTAAGGATGATGTTGCACCAACTCCACTAGACACTACCACCCCTATTCCCGCTATTCCTATTCGTTCTATCCCGGCATCCAGTTCTTCAGTCCCACAGCCAAAATATAGGCAGACAGCTAGGATAAGCGTTAGGCGATTCATTGAACCTAAACGTCTTAGAAAATAGACCAAACGATGCGCTGCCGTATTAAACCATGGGATCATATAATGTTTTGTATAATATTATTAGTGTGGTTTGCTTAATGTTCGATGTAAGATAAGCATATGTAAAATAGTGAAGTGTGAAATGCAATAATTTTCCATGGTTAAGTATTATTTAGATGGTAGTAATTGATTCTGTACTAAGCTATTAAGTATGGACATTAACGGGTAGGTACTACCCTAGATATAATTATAAAACGCTAATAAGAAGAAAAGGCTTTTATAATAATACCTGGTTCATATTATTAATAAGCTATAATGTACTGTAAATATACACTACATCTATAATATTCCATGTGAATAATTAATTTCTTTTCATTCTTATAGAAGAATATGGCGCGATTGAACCGAATGACGGAACAAGAAATCCAGGAACTCATCAATCAGCGAGTGAACGACAGAATGTTATGGGTCGAGGCTGCAAGAGGTGCTGCAGTTAACCCAAATCCTCGTGTGGGGTGCACTTACAAAACTTTTCAAGCTTGCAAGCCCTCATCATTCAGTGGAACGGAAGGACCGATCGGTTTAACCCGGTGGATAGAAAAGATGGAAACTGTGTTCAAAATCAGTGGTTGTGTTGAAAAGGACATGACCAAATACGCATCGTGCACTTTACAAGATAGTGCACTCACGTGGTGGAAAAATTATGTGAAGGCGGTAGGAGGAGATGTAGCTTATGATACTCCATGGGAAGAATTCAAAACAATGTTAATCAACGAGTATTGTCCAAGGAACGAGGTTAGGAAGTTGGAAGATGAATTACGAAATCTGAAGGTTATTGGTACTGAAATCACCAACTACAATCAGCGATTCATGGAATTAGTTTTGCTATGTCCTGAATTGGTTCCAACCGAAGAACGGAAAATTGAAATGTACAAAGATGGTTTGCCCAAAAAGGTCAAGGCAAATGTTACAGCATCGAAACCTAAGACAATTCATGAAGCTATAACCATGGCAAACGAGCTAATGGATCAGGTCATCATGGATAAGAAAGTATCCAATACTGATGTGAAGGTATCAGGTAACAAAAGAAAGTGGAATGGAAATTATGATCGAGGTAACCAACAACAATCTTTTAAGAATCAAGAAATCACGCAAGGTGCGGGTAGTGGTTTAAGCTTTGGTTATAAAGGACAAAATCCTTTATGCAACCGATGCCACAAACATCACTCTGGTTACTGTAATGTGGTATGCAACAAATGTAATCGAAAGGGTCATCTTGCTGAAGATTGTAGGGCTTTCGTTACAAATACAAATGGTACCAAGACTCCTGCCACTAATGCAAATAGAACTGCTTTGGCTACTGTTACTTGTTATGGATGTGGGAAACAGGGTCATTATAAGAGCCAGTGCCCGAATCCAGAGAAGAATATCGGACCTGCATGAGGGAGAGCATTTGTTATTAATGCTAGAGAGGCGTGTGAAGACCCGGAGCTTGTTACGGGTACGTTTACCATTAATAACTTATCCGCATCTATTATATTTGATACTGGTGCTGATAGAAGTTACGTGTGTAGAGACTTTCACGCTAAATTGAATTGTTCATCATTACCTCTAGATGCTAAGTACATGATTGAGTTAGCTAATGGTAAACTAATTAAAGCCGATAAAATTTGCCGTGATTGTAAAATAAATTTAGCCGGAGAAACATTTAAGATTGATTTGATACCCGTAGAATTAGGAAGTTTTGATGTAATAGTCGGCATGGACTGGATGTCCAAAATAGGAGCTGAAGTTGTGTGCGCCAAGAAGGCAATTCGCATTCCTCATAAGAATAAAACGCCAGTAATGATTTATGGAGAGAAGGGTAACTCAAAGCTAAAACTCATTAGCTGTTTGAAAGCCAAGAAGTGTTTAGAAAAGGGATGTTATGCTATTCTAGCACATGTTAATAAAGTCAAAAAGAAAGAAAAAGAGAAGTGCATCAATGACGTGCCTGTGGCAAGAGATTTTCCTGAAGTATTTCCGGAAGAGTTGCCGGGATTACCTCCGTTTAGATCTGTAGAATTTCAAATAGATTTAGTACCAGGAGCTGCACCAGTGGCTCGTGCTCCATATAGACTTGCACCGTCCGAATTAAAAGAACTTCAAAGTCAGTTAAAAGAATTACTAGACCGTGGATTCATACGACCAAGCAATTCACCGTGGGGAGCTCCAATTTTGTTTGTTAAGAAGAAAGATGGATCTTTTAGGATGTGTATAGATTATCGTGAATTAAATAAGTTAACTATCAAGAATCGGTATCCACTACCTAGAATTGATGACTTATTTGATCAACTTCAAGGATCATGTGTTTATTCGAAAATCGACCTAAGATCGGGTTATCATCAATTACGTGTCAAAGAAGAGGACATTCCGAAAACTGCTTTTCGGACACGTTATGGTCATTACGAATTTTTGGTCATGTCGTTTGGATTGACGAATGCGCCAGCTGTATTCATGGACCTCATGAATCGAGTTTGTAGTCCATATTTAGATAAGTTTGTTATCGTTTTCATTGATGATATTCTTATCTATTCCAAGAGTGAGCAAGAGCATGAACAACATTTAAGGTTGATATTAGAGTTGTTGAGAAGAGAACAGCTATATGCTAAATTTTCTAAATGTGCTTTCTGGTTGAAAGAAGTGCAATTTCTTGGCCACGTTGTTAGTAGCAAAGGAATTCAGGTTGATCCAGCAAAAATTGAAGCCATTGAAAAATGGGAGACTCCTAAGACACCAATGCAGATACGCCAATTTTTGGGTTTAGCCGGTTATTACAGAAGGTTTATTCAAGATTTTTCCCGAATAGCTAAGCCGTTGACAGCGTTAACGCAAAAAGGGAAGAAATATGAATGGACTTCTGAGCAGGAGAGTGCATTTCAATTACTGAAGAAGAAGTTAACTACGGCGCCTATTTTATCGTTACCTGAAGGGAACGATGATTTTGAAATATATTGTGATGCTTCGCGACAAGGTTTTGGTTGTGTTCTTATGCAACGAAAGAAAGTTATTGCATACGCATCCCGACAATTGAAGATTCACGAGCGGAATTATACGACGCACGATCTAGAACTGGGAGCAGTCGTGTTTGCATTGAAGATATGGAAACACTACTTATATGGGGTTAGATGCACTATGTTTACTGATCATAAAAGTCTTCAACATATTTTTGATCAGAAACAGTTGAACATGAGGCAACGTAGGTGGGTCGAGCTGATAAACGACTATGATTGTGAAATTCGTTATCATCCCGGGAAGGCGAACGTGGTGGCCGATGCTTTAAGCAGAAAGGAACGAGAACCAATTCGAGTACGAGCGATGAACATAAAAATTCGCATGAATCTCAACTCACAAATCAAAGAAGTTCAACGAGAAGCACTTACTAAAGAAAATATAGGAAATGAAATAATGAAGAAGTATGAGAAGCAACTCATTATACGGGAAGATGGAATTCGATATTTTGCAAATCGTATTTGGGTACCGAAGTTGGGTGGATTAAGGAAGTTGATATTGAACGAGGCACATAAGACAAGATACTCGATACATCCTGGAGTTGGAAAGATGTACCAAGATCTTAAGACACATTATTGGTGGCCTAATTTAAAGACAGACGTTGCAACATATGTTGGGGAGTGTTTAACTTGTTCCAAAGTCAAAGCAGAACACCAAAAGCCGTCAGGGTTACTTCAACAACCAGAAATCCCAGAATGGAAATGGGATGGTATTACCATGGATTTCATCACGAAGTTACCAAAGACTGCCTGGGGATACGACACCATTTGGGTAATTGTTGATCGTCTTACCAAATCTGCACATTTCTTGCCTATAAAGGAAACGGATAGAATAGAGAAATTATTACGATTATATATAAAGGAAATAGTTTCAAGGCATGGAATACCTATTTCCATTATATCTGATCGTGATAGTAGATTTACCTCAAAGTTCTGGCAATCACTACAGGAGGCACTAGGAACTCGTTTGGATATGAGTACCGCATATCATCCGCAAACTGACGGGCAGAGTGAAAGAACAATTCAGACTCTTGAAGACATGCTTAGGGCATGTGTGATCGATTTTGGAAACGGATGGGATAAATATCTACCATTAGCAGAATTCTCGTATAATAATAGTTATCATGCAAGCATTAAAGCTGCGCCATTCGAAGCATTGTACGGAAGGAAGTGTAGATCTCCTATTTGTTGGAATGAAGTAGGAGATCGATAATTAACTGGTCCCGAGATCATACACGAAACGACTGAGAAGATAGTACAAATCAAGGAGAGATTGAAAACAGCCCGTAGTCGCCAAAAGAGCTACGCCGATGTCCGAAGGAAACCATTAGAGTTTCAGATCGGTGACATGGTTATGCTAAAGGTGTCACCTTGGAAAGGTGTGATACGTTTTGGAAAAAGGGGTAAACTGAACCCAAGGTACGTAGGCCCGTTCAAGATCATCGAACGCATTGGACCGGTAGCTTATCGACTCGAGTTACCGCAACAACTCGCCGGAGTACACAATACCTTTCACGTCTCAAACCTTAAGAAGTGTCTTGCAAAGGAAGACCTCACCATTCCTCTTGAAGAAATCCATGTCGACGAGAAACTACAATTCATCGAAGAACCAATCGAAATCATGGATCGTGAAGTTAAACAGCTCAAGCAGAGCAACATACCAATCGTTAAGGTTCGTTGGAGTGCTAGAAGAGGTCCCGAGTTTACTTGGGAACGAGAGGATCAGATGAAACAAAAGTATCCACACTTGTTTCTCGATGACGCAAAATAGGTACAATTTTAAAATTTCGGGACGAAATTTATTTAACGGGGAGGTAATGTAACGACCCGCACTTTTTCGATCGTTCTATACTTATAAGATTAATATTTACATAAATTAAACCTTACCAACATGATAAGCAATCCAAATTGTTGAGATTTATGTTTCCGAAAAGAGTTTTACACAACGTTTGACCGTCTAGTTTGACCGATGATATCACGAACTATACAATATATGATAATTATATGTTTGTGTATATATATGTATATATACATATTTAACATGATTAATGAATGTTTTAATACCTCATTTTGTATTAATAACAATAAGTTATAAGTATGTTTTGAAACTACTAACTTAAGTTTTCAAAACGATAACCATACGTAACGTTATTTGACATAAATACTTATAATCTATAATGTTTATACATATATCGTATAAGTAATGTATTTAATCACTTTTAAGGACTTAAATACATAAAACCATATAAGTGTATTCACAAAAGATAGCTATATTTGAATCCTCATTCCATTTTTCACAAAATTTCTATACGTATATCTAGAGTATAAGTACTCGTATCATACCTAGCTTCTATACGTATTTACTATTGGTATATACACATCAAATCACCACCAACCAGCCCTTGTTCAATGCCTTATGTATAAGGTAATTGCTTTTGTATGATTGTTTGACAAATACACAAGATTACAAACTAAAATTTTGTCCATGATCACCTTAAAATCACGTTTTTAAGGGAGGTAGGAGTATCATCATTTTGATTCATTTTCACTTCAATTATCTTAGCTAAAACACACACTCTTTCTTAACCTTTAAACTCCATAAACATTCAGCAAAGTTCCATGAAGATCTAGCTTCAAAAACCTTACTTAATCACCTTAAGAAAACTCTTACAACAACACTTCAAGAAATCCTTCCAAGAACACAAACTTACTTCCAATCTTTCATCCAATTCCATCACCCTTTTGGTTCTAGGTTCTTACTCCTCTTTTACAGCAATCTTGTCCAAGTAACTTAAGGTAGTAACTTTGTTCATAACCTTATTCGATTCATATATATATAGCTATCTTATTTTATGGTATAAAATTTTAACAACAAGAACATAGTTTGAATGTTTTCAAACTTGTTTGCAAACTAAATAGATCCTTCTAACTTAACTTTTAAAATACTTCAAGACCTGTAATATAACTTAAATATATGCTAATTTAACAAGGTATAACTTGGTTTTTCAAAGAACACCTTAAAAACTGTTTTTACGACGTCGGAGTGCAACCGGGGGCTGTTTTGGGTTGGATAATTAAAAACCATCTTAAACTTTGAATTGGAGGTTTATTTTCTGGAAAAATGATTTTTACTATGAATATGATAACACATAAAAATTTCATGATTTAACTCAAAGTATAAGTATTTTTAGAAAAATAATCATTTAAGGTTGTTTACATGATGGAAAATGATTAACTTCATAAGTTTCACTAAAGTTTGACCTATGACCTGTGATTTCGAATACAAACTAAGGTATTTACAGTTCATAGTCTTAAAGAGGGACTCGATCCAAGGAAGTGGCAAGTTGAACCAACGAAAACGGAGTTGTAACGAAGAAACTACGACCAAAACAAAATCGGATATCCAAGACTAGTTTAGCTACGAAAATAATTGGAGAAAATTAAATAAATCACATCTTTTTAAAATAACATGATATTTTATATATATGTACTCATAATTTAATTTTATATGGTTCAGGATCACCCGTAAACAATACGAGAAGATTAATCATAAGATCCCATGATTGTACGCAACACGTCATTTGACAACACCGGTACTTTATGTACGCAACACGTCATTTGACAACACCGGTACCATGGGTCAAGATTAATCTCGACCAATACATATACGATGGGGGTTTTATTTATTTCATTGGGGGTTTATTAAACACCTAAAAATGAACCATTAAAATTGAATTACTAACATCGGACTGCTAACTACGGACTAAGAAATTATTAAAAGTATTAAAAGTATAATAAGTATATATATGTGACGATTGTTTTAAAAAGAAAAGGTATTGATATATTATATATGGATAGGTTCGTGATATCAATCGGAGACCAAGTCAAAATTTCATATCTTCAAGACGAAAGTGAGTATATAGTCCCACTTTTAAACTCTAAATATTTCGGGATGAGAATACATGTATTTTATGTTTTACATTATGGACACAAGTAACTGAAAAATATATTCTACGTTGAGTTGTACCACTGGCATACTTCCCTGTAGCTTGGTAACTAATATTTACAGCGGTATTGTAAACGCGAATCCTGTTGATAGATCTATCGGGCCTGACAACCCCAACCGGACTGGACGACCAGTATTCAACAGTTGCACAGTACTTCGTTCGTGACTACACTTGGTACGGTGTAGTAAGATTTCATAATAAAGGGAATATGCGACGTGATTAAATGTTAAGTATGGTTACCAAGTGCTCAACCACTTAGAATATTTTTATTAAAATGTTTATATGTGAAATCTTGTGGTCTATATATATATTGCTGCCGGCATTAAACCTATATCTCACCAACTTTATGTTGACGTTTTAAACATGTCTATTCTCAGGTGATAATTAGAAGCTTCCGCTGCAACATGTTGAATTTAAACAAGATCTTGAGTATGCATATTTGTGTCAAAAATAAAACTGCATATCGGAGGATTTGTAATGTAAAATATGCTAGAAATCGTATTGTTATCATCACATGTAAAGTTTGTAAGTCTAAGATTATCGCTAAACGATAATCATCTTTTTATTGTCTAAAGCTTGTATTAAAATAAGAGTTATGGTTTGTAATGTAAAATAAATGCAGTTGTTCTTTTAAAAATGTCGCATATAGAGGTCAATACCTCGCAATGAAATCATACGTTATCTAACTCGTTCTTATGGTTAAGGACGGGTTATGACATAGTGTGTCTTATCGAGTTTGTTAGGATGCATTAGTGAGTCTGGACTTCGACCGTGTTTACTTGAAAAATGATTGCTTAACAAATTTTGTTGCAAACTATATATTTTTAACATGTGAATATTATGTGATATATTAATCTCTTAACGTGTTTGATATTATGTGATAGATGTCTACCTCTAGAATAAGTCCCATTGACTCACCTAATAATAATGAAGAGTCAAATGTAAATTGGAATGATTCGTGGACTGATTCACAAGTTCCCGAAGAGGAACCGGAAGAAGAGTCGGAACCGGAAGAAGAATTGGAACCGGAAGAAGAATTGGAACCGGAAGAAGAAATAGAACCAGTGGGGGAAATAATAATACGGTTAAGTAGAAGAAAATCCTCAACCAACCGACCAAAGTTAATTATGGTCAATGGTGTTTCCGCCAAGGAAGCAAAGTATTGGGAGGATTACCAATTCTCTGATGAATCGGATCCCGACAAGGATTCCGATGATGTTATAGAAATTACCCCAACACAATTTAATAAGGCAAAAGAGAACAATAAGGGAAAGGGCATAAAAATAGAGAAATTTGATTCCAAACCTGATGAACTTTATATGTATCGTCAACACTCGTATTTCTTAAGTTGTGAAAATAACCCGGGAACCTCTCAACCACCTGGTTTTTCTAAACCAATGTGGAAAACGACGGCTCGTATTAGGGGAACATCATATATCCCTAGAAACTTGGCAAAACGAACCAAAACCGAAGAAGAAGAAGAAACGAACGAGTCGGAATAAGATAGTTGTATTCGTGTGGTGTAATATATGTAATATAGTGTGCTTATGCTTTATGATATATGTAAAAATTGCTTGTATTAATAAGTACTTTTTTTTATGAATCTAACTCTTGTCTATTTTACAGTATAAAAACACAAAATGGATAGACAACCCAATATTTTAAGAGACCTACCCGGAGACATGATTGATGAAATCTTGTCTAGAGTCGGTCAGAATTCCTCGGCACAACTATTTAAGACGAGATCAGTTTGTAAGACATTCGAAGAACTTTCCAAGAATGCCTTGGTTTATAAAAGGCTTTCGTTCGAAAGATGGGGGATATCACATTGGAAAATCCATAAGTTACGATGTGTTTACTTTGACGCATATATTGCGGGGAACCCAAATGCTATTTTACGCAACGGGTTAAGAAATTATTTTGACTCGATATATCCGAATATAGGACTTCGTGATTTAGAAAAAGTGGCTAACATGCAACAAAAAGAAGCATGTTATGCTTATGGGTTAGTAATGTTCGCTTCTCACCAAAGTGAGAACAAGAACATCGGGCTACAACTATTAAACAAAACATTCCCACAAGTGATGGAGTCGGTAATTGGGGTAAGAAATGAGGTTTTTAGATTGTTACGGGACTGTTGGACATTATGTAACCCTCGTCCCTTTGATGACGTTACAACACACTGTCTTATCAACGACCATAACGGTTATGTTCCACAAGACCAAGGATGGGAAGTAGTCCTAGTAAAACCAGAATGCATGACTTGTTTTTGGACGTATGAATTACGTGTCTTTATTGCCTTTACTGAATGACTTGTGTACTAGCTAGAATTATCTTCACAACTATCTTGTATCAAAGTTATTGGGTGCTATATTTCATGCTATATGTAAAATAAGCGGTATTGTAAGTTTGTAAAATATTGTGTAAAAGTTTGAACGCAAAATATTATTACAATCAGTTTTTCATATAGAATTGTAGTAGTTGAATTGTATATTAGCTACTAAGTATGAACTTAACGGGTAGGTACTACCCGAATTTAAACTTATAAAACGCTAATATGAAGAAAAAGCTTTTATAAATGAGTTCATATTATGCTACGAGATACTATTGACTACTCTTAATATTCTGTATGATTAACTTGTTTCATTTGACTATTTGAAGGAAATGGCACCGACTACTCGACAAACCATGAATATGAGCGAAGAGGAATTTCGTACTTTTCTTCCTACAAACATAGCCGCAGTACAGGCTGCGCTACATACCAACAATAACTCTGAATCTAGCAATGCAGCTAACGGTGCAAGAAATCGTGTAGGATGCACCTACAAAGAATTCACTGCCTGCAAACCTTTGGAATTTGATGGAACCGAAGGACCGATCGGATTGAAATGGTGGACCGAGAAGGTCGAATCGGTGTTTACCATAAGTAAGTGTACTGAAGAGGAAAAAGTGAAGTACGCTACACATACCTTCACAGGTACTGCGTTAACATGGTGGAATACCTAACTACAGCAAGTGGGACAAGATGATGCTTACGCACTACCGTGGTCAGCATTCAAGCACTTGATGAATGAGAAGTACCGTCTCAGAACCGAGGTCAATAAGTTCAAGACAGAACTTAGAGGGTTACGAACCCAAGGATTTGATATTACCACGTACGAAAGATGATTCACAGAATTGTACCTATTGTGTCCGAGAGCGTTCAAAGATGAGGAAGAGAAGATCGACGCGTTTGTGAAAGGATTACCGGAGAGAATCCAAGAAGATATAAGTTCACACGAGCCTGCCTCCATACAAAAGGCATGTAGAATGGCTCACAAACTAGTGAACCAGATTGAGGGAAGAATTAAAGAACAGGCGGCCGAAGAGGCCAACGTGAAGCTAGTCAAAAGAAAGTGGGAGGAAAACGGTGATAAGAGTCACCAAAACAACAACAACTATTCCAACAATTGCAACATCAAACGCAACTACAACAGATGGCAAAACAACAACAACAACAACTACAACAATCATTCCAACAACAATAACAATCGTAACAACAACAACAATCAGAAGCAGCTATGCCAAAGGTGTGAAAAGTATCACTCGGGGTTCTGCACCAAATTTTGCAACAACTGTAAAAGAAATGGTCATAGCGCGGCGAAGTGTGAGGTCTACGGACCAGGGGTTAACAGAACGAAAGGAACAAATGGTGTCGGAACGAGTAATGGCGGAGCAAGTAGTGTCGGAGTAAGTTATGCCAATGTAGTTTGTTATAAATGTGGAAAATCGGGCCACATTATTAGAAATTGCCCGAACCAGGAGAGCACGAATGGACAAGGCTGCAGAAGAGTTTTCAATATTAATGCGGCAGAGGCACAGGAAGACCCGGAGCTTATTACGGGTACGTTTCTTATTGACAATAAATCTGCTTACGTTTTATTTGATTCGGGTGCGGATAGAAGCTATATGAGTAGAGATTTTTGTGCTAAATTAAGTTGTCCATTGACGCCTTTGGATAGTAAATTTTTACTCGAATTAGCAAATGGTAAATTAATTTCAGCAGATAATATATGTCGGAATCGAGAAATTAAACTGGTTAGCGAAACATTTAAGATTGACTTGATACCAGTAGAGTTAGGGAGTTTTGATGTGATAATCGGTATGGACTGGTTGAAAGAAGTGAAAGCAGAGATCGTTTGTTACAAAAATGCAATTCGCATTATACGAGAAAAAGGAAAACCGTTAATGGTGTACGGAGTAAAGGGCAACACGAAGCTACATCTTATTAGTAATTTGAAGGCATAAAAACTAATAAGAAAAGGTTGCTATGCTGTTCTAGCACACATCGAGAAAGTACAAACTGAAGAAAAGAGCATCAATGATGTTCCCGTCGCAAAATAATTTCCCGATGTATTTCCGAAAGAATTACCGGGATTACCTCCATATCGATCTGTTGAATTTCAAATAGATCTTGTACCAGGAGTTGCACCAATAGCTCGTGCTCCTTACAGACTCGCACCCAGCGAGATGAAAGAACTGCAAAGCCAATTACAAGAACTTTTAGAGCGTGGTTTCATTCGACCAAGCACTTCACCGTGGGGAGCTCCTGTTTTGTTTGTCAAGAAGAAAGATGGTACATTCAGGTTGTGTATCGACTACCGAGAGTTGAACAAACTTACCATCAAGAACCGCTACCCACTACCGAGAATCGACGACTTATTTGATCAACTACAAGGCTCGTCTATTAATTCAAAGATTGACTTACGTTCCGGGTATCATCAAATGCGGGTGAAAGAAGATGATATTCCAAAGACTGCTTTCAGAACACGTTACGGTCATTACGAGTTTATGGTCATGCCGTTTGGTTTAACTAATGCACCAGCTGTGTTCATGGACCTTATGAACCGAGTGTGTGGACCATACCTTGACAAGTTTGTCATTGTTTTCATTGATGACATACTTTTTTACTCAAAGAATGACCAAGAACACGGTGAACATTTGATAAAGGTGTTAGAAGTATTGAGGAAGGAAGAATTGTACGCTAAGTTTTCAAAATGTGCATTTTGGTTGGAAGAAGTTCAATTCCTCGGTCACATAGTGAACAAAGAAGGTATTAAGGTGGATCTGGAAAAGATAGAAACTGTTGAAAAGTGGGAAACCCCGAAAACTCCGAAACACATACGCCAGTTTTTAGGACTAGCTGGTTACTACAGAAGGTTCATCCAAGACTTTTCCAGAATAGCAAAACCCTTGACTGCATTAACGCATAAAGGGAAGAAATTTGAATGGAAAGATGAACAAGAGAAAGCGTTTCAGTTATTGAAGAAAAAGCTAACTATGGCACCTATATTGTCATTGCTTGAAGGGAATGATGATTTTGTGATTTATTGTGACACATCAAAGCAAGGTCTCGGTTGTGTATTAATGCAACGAACGAAGGTGATTGCTTATGCGTCTAGACAATTGAAGATTCACGAATAAAATTATACGACGCATGATTTGGAATTAGGCGCGGTTGTTTTTGCATTAAAGACTTGGAGGCACTACTTATATGGGGTCAAAAGTATTATATATACCGACCACAAAAGTCTTCAACACATATTTAATTAGAAACAACTGAATATGAGGCAGCGTAGGTGGATTGAATTGTTGAATCATTATGACTTTGAGATTCGTTACCACCCGGGGAAGGCAAATGTGGTAGCCGATGCCTTGAGCAGAAAGGACATAGAACCCATTCGAGTAAAATCTATGAATATAATGATTCACAATTACCTTACTACTCAAATAAAGGAGGCGTAACAAGGAGTTTTAAAAGAGGAAAATTTAAAGGATGAAATTCCCAAAGGATCGCAGAAGCATCTTATTATTTGGGAAGACGGAACCCGGTATAGGGCTGAAAGGATTTGGGTACCAAAATTTGGAGATATGAGAGAAATGGTACTTAGAGAAGCTCATAAAACCAGATACTCAATACATCCTGGAACGGGGAAGATGTATAAGGATCTCAAGAAACATTTTTGGTGGCCGGGTATGAAAGTCGATGTTGCTAAATACGTAGGAGAATGTTTGACGTGTTCTAAGGTCAAAGCTGAGCATCAGAAACCATCAGGTCTACTTCAACAACCCGAAATCCCGAAACGGAAATGGGAAAACATTACCATGGATTTCATCACTAAATTGCCAAGGACTGCAAGTGGTTTTGATACTATTTTGGTAATAGTTGATCGTCTCACCAAATCATCACACTTTCTGCCAATAAGAGAAGATGACAAGATGGAGAAGTTAGCACGCCTGTATTTGAAGGAAGTCGTCTCCAGACATGGAATACCAATCTCTATTATCTCTGATAGGGATGGCAGATTTATTTGAAGATTCTGGCAGACATTACAGCAAGCATTAGGAACTCGTCTAGACATGAGTACTGCCTATCTGTAACATCCCGCATTTTTCCGTTAAATTTATTTTTAACACCGTCTTTTTTTTTTAATAATATCTTTCGTCATTTAATTTGGTATCTTTCGTTAACTAACGTTCATAATATCCTCGTTATTTAATTATAACGTCGCCCGTTTACTCGAGCGTTTTAAAATATTCGTTTAGTTATTTCCCGCACCCGCTTTGAAACTAGAGGGACCAAACTTGCCAAGGGACCAAACCTTTGACTAGGTCAAAGAGGTCAAACCTCCCTCATCCATTCATTTATCTTTTTCTTTTCCATTTTTCTTTAATACTTTCACAAATCCTCTCAAAACCCAATTCATAAATTCATCATCCAAATTCAATCAAGGAAGCTTACAACTAAACAAAATACATATTTGGAATCCTCTCTTCATCCTCTTCAATTTGATACCAACTTCATCTCATTTGGGTAACTTTCTAAAATCACTAATTTTATGTGTTCTTGAGATTTTTGAGTTATAAAGTTGTTAATTAGTGTCTATGGCTCATTGTGATGTCGTGTATGTAATTTGTATGCTCGATTCGTTGTTTTTGGTGTAGCTAGTTCAATATGAAAATTACTTGCTAAATCCTTGATTTTGGATGATCAAATGTTGTTAGATTGTTAAAGTGCATGTTTTAAAAGTGTTACTAGTATCATTAGCTTCGTTTTGATGTATAGGTTGATTAAGGAAACTCCAAAAACATGATTATTGATTTTGAGATGTTTGACTAGGGTTTGATAGTTCTTGACATGAATTTTTGGATGCTTGAATGCTTTTTAGTAGCAATGTATGCTTCATTACCTTCAAAACGGCATATCACATGTGTGAATTGGATTCCCGAAACTTAAAATGCATTTGATGAACTTGAAACTTTGAAAATGGATTCTTAATGATCACTTGACGGAAAATCGGTTATTGAAATTGATGTTTTTGTTTGATGAAACGTGTTTAGTTGTTTTCCTTGTCAAATTACCTTTCTAATGATATAGGTTATGCGTTTTAGGTGTTTTCGGTGCATGAAATGTGTTATATTGTATTTTGGTTCGTGACTTGGACCATTTTTTTTCTGCAAACTGCATGATTCCCAGGTATTGCGCGCCGCGCAGAATCAGAGATCCCAGATGTTTGCCTTCTTGGTTGAGTTCTGACCAGAAATTGCACTTGGGTGCGCGCCGCGCAACCCAGTGCGCGCCGCGCAAAAACCCCAGGCCACTCTCTTTTGTTTTTAAATGTCACAAAAATGTTTCCGCTTAACTAAAACTCCGTTTAACATGAAACTTGACTATTAGGCTCTTATATGACTTCTCGTCTTGGGAAAATTTTCGGATACCCGACCCGACCCCGTTGACTTTGACTTTGACCAAGTTTGACTTTTAGTCAAACTTAACCAAACGATTATACAATCGTTCTAACATACTTAACTACTTGTATCGTGCATGAAACTTGACAAATTGATTCACATGCTATATTAATCGAGTCGTAACGAGCCATAGGACTAATTGAACATCTTTGACCGTTTGTGTTTACCGTTATTGATACAACCTATATGTTTAGGTCAAGACTAGCTTTGTCTTTGCACGCGTCTACTTGTTGAAGTACTTTATTAACTCTTGCACTCAAGGTGAGATCATAGTCCCATCTTTTCAACAACTTTTATACTTTTAAATCGTGGGCTGAGAAAACATATACTTTGTTACATCTTGTACTAGTTACTTTTATGTTTTGAACACAAGTGTGAAAACAAACATTCCACGTGCGAGTTAGAACAAAAATGCCTCAATTCGATTATCATTAGTTACACTTGCAGGGTGTAAGTGAGAACTTATATTGTGTGGCCATACGGGTTTAACAAACCCTCATTCGGACGGTTCGCTACCGTTATGCGGATGAAATATATTTTTGTGTTTTAGTGTGGGTTCTAGCACTGTGTGATGGGGTAACGTTGGTTAAGTTTTGATAAATGAGTGCTCGCGTATAACAACACTTTTGGAATGCAAATGATTTGGATAATCTACGTTATGGAAATACAAAATCTTGTGGTTCAAAAACAACGTTTAATACTTACTAAACCTATGATTTCACCAACGTTTTCGTTGACAGATTCTTCTATGTTTTCTCAGGTTTTGAATGCTTAGTGATACATGCTTCCGCACTCTTTTGATACTTGCTTGGATGTCGAGTATACATGCATTTTGGAGCATCTTTTGAACTTATTTAAACTGTGTCGCATAGTTTTCATTTGTACTTATAACGTTGTAACTTAACTTGTGGTCAATTATCTTTGTAAACTTTGAAACAATCTTTACACTTGAATGGATGCGACATATTTTGGGTCAAACGTCTGTTTTAAAGACTTATGACCAGGTAATGGGACCTACGTAGTCGACGCCGTCACTTGACGATTTGTCGGGGTCGCTACAAGTGGTATCAGAGCCTTGGTTGTAGGGATTTAGAGTTCATTTCTGTCCACCCCGACTCATAGGGTACATAGGTGAATCTAGACTACAACCGGCATATAGACTAAAGTAGGAATTACTTGACTATTTGTGCATTTATACTCGAACTCTTCTATCATATCTAACTCGTATTCGATCTTGATCTTACGTTGATAAATTTTGTTGACGCGCCACCTTGACTTTATAAAGTAATGTTAAATGCACATGTAAATCAGGGTAATATAATTTTCGGGATTATATTACGGTGATTCACATGGACGTTCCGACATTATGACGTAAAGAATTTAAGGCGAGTCAAGGAAAAATTTCCTCTCTATCCTTATTCCATACTCCGGTTAGTATTGTTGAAAATACTAACCAACGATATTCTTGTGTCATGAAGGAACAATGGCTCACCAAGGTCAACACAATACTCCTCTCGAAACCCTAGAACAAGCTCTTCAACGAATGATATGTAACATCCCGCGTTTTTCCGTTAAATTTATTTTTAACACCGTCTTTTTTTTTAAATAATATCTTTCGCCATTTAAATTCCCAATTTCCGTTGACTAACGTTTATAATCTTCTCGTTATTTAATTATAACATCACTCGTCTACTCGAGCGTTTTTAAAAATATTCGTTTGGTTAATTCCCGCACCCGCTCTGAAACTTGAGGGACTAGTTCCGCCACTTGACCAAAGAGGTGGCTAGTAGTTGACTAGTCAACCACTCACCACCTCCACCCCTCATTCATCCATTTCTTCTTCTTTCTTTCTTCTTTTTTTTCTCTCAAGAACACAAACATAAATCATCATCTAAATTCGGATCGGGAAGCAAACTTCAAAACAAATTACATATTTGGAATCCTCTCTTCATCCTCTACAATTTGATACCAACTTCATCTCGTTTGGGTAACATTTCTAAAACTCTAGATTTCTCTAAATTCGTGTTTTTGACTTGAAATGGTGTTAGTTAGTGTCTATGGCTCGTGTATAACATGAATATATGTTTTGTTTGCTCGATTCGTTGTTTTGAGTAACTAGTTTGAACATTTGAAATGGGTGTGCTAAATCTTTGATTTTGGATGAGTTAATGTTGTTAAATTGTTAAAGTTCATGTTTTAATTGTGTTACTAGTATCACTAGCTTCGTTTTGATGCGTAGGTTGATTAAGGAAACTTCAAAAACATGAATATTGATTTTTGCGGATTGTGGTTAGGGTTTGATAGACTTAAAACGAGCTTTTAATGTTTCGAATGCCATGAAATGTTATTAGTAAGTGTTTAGTTGTAATGTATGCTTCATTACCTTCAAAACGGCATATCGTATGTGTAAATTGGATTCCCGAATCATAAAATACGTTTTACGAACTTGAAACTTTGAAAATAAACCCTTCTTGATCAATTGACGAGTTTTCGGTTATAGTAATTGATGTTTGTGCTTGTGAAAGGTAGTTAATTGTATTCCTTGTCAAAAGAGCTTTCCAATGATATAAGATGCGTATTCTAAGTGTTTACGGTTTGCGTTTTGTGCTAAATTGAATTTTGGATCAAGACTTGAACTTTTGAAACTGACCAGGCACCAGACCACGTTATTTGTCGCGCCGCGGAGCAATTTGTCGCGCCGTGGCCCAAAGGGTGATTTTATAACATGTTTTTCAGGCTTTCTGACCTTCAACATAGGCATTTGTCGCGCCGCGGAGCAATTTGTCGCGCCGTGACAATTGCCTGTTTCATCCGAACTTCAGCAAACTTGTTTTGGCCATAACTTTTTGACCGTAACTCCGTTTTCGATGAATCAAATATCGTTGGAAACGTAATAAGATTTCCTTTCTAATGGTAAGGTTTTGAAATGTCAACTCAAACTTTATTACAATCGTTCTAACATGCTTTTATACTTGATTCTTGCATGAAACTTGACAACGTGATTCACATGCTATACTATTCGAGTCGTAACGAGCCATAGGACTAATTGAACACATTTCACCCGACCTTGTGTCGTAACCGGTTAATTGATACAACTTACTTTTTTAGGTCAAGGCTAAGCAACATTCATGCACACGTTTACTTTGTGAAGTACATTTATACTCGTGCACTCGAGGTGAGATCATAGTCCCACCTTTGCAAATACTTTTATACTTTTAAATCGTGGGCTGAGAAACATATACTTTATATACATTTATACGGTTTATACTTTCATACTTTGGATACAAATGCGAATACAAGAGCAAAGATACAGACGAGTTAGAACAAAAGTCCTCAATCCAATTATCATTAGTTCCACTTGCAGGGTGTAAGTGTAAGCGAGTGATTATGTTGTGTGGCCATACGGGTTTAACGAACCCTCATTCAGACGGTTCGCTACCGTTAGTGGATGAAATATAATTTCAACGTGCATAGTGTATGTTCTAACACTATATTCAAAATTCAGAGGGAAGATTCAGTTAAGCTTTGGTAATTGGGTGCTCGTAATACAAACTACATTCTTCGGAATAAATACGATTTGGATAATCATCTATACAAACTATTGTGGTTCAAAGTATACTTTTACAAATACATTTATGATCTCACCAACGTTTTTCGTTGACAGTTTTCTATATGTTTTCTCAGGTTCATACTTGGCTATTTGATACATGCTTCCGCGTACACTCATACTTGCTTGGGGTCATGCATACATGCATACACTCTGATTATTTGCTTGGAGTCAAGATACATACATACGCTAGTGATAGCACCTTTGGATTCAAACTTTTGTTTACATACTTACGCTATTTATAGCAACTGTGTTTTTCAACTTATATTATGTCGCAAGTTATTTCATTTATACTTTATGACTTTTGTAAACTTAGACTTGTTGTCGAACGGTTTTGTAAACTAAACTTGCAAGTCTTGTACCTTTCAAATGAATGCGACATAATTTTGGTCAAACGAGTCTCATATAGGGACTATAACCACGCAACGGGACCTAAGTAGCGGCGCCGTAAATAACGGTTTTGGTCGGGTCATTACAGATGGTATCAGAGCTGGTTTAACCTTAGCCGTAAAGGTAGTCGCGCGCGCCGGCTTTCAGGCCGGGCACTCATACGGACTATGCTTTTTGGCGGGTTAATCGTAGAGGGGGTTCTCACAGTGTTACCTGTGACGAAGCATTGGCTCTTACCCCTTGCGATCCCTTGGAATTTGAGGGTTGGCAGTTTGGCAGAAATGCGGGCCGTAAAATCAGTGTCTGAGGTACACTCAGTGGTCACCAAGCGGTTAGCTGGAAAGGCACTGGGTGGGTTTCTACCCCATTTTTCGTTACAGATGGTATCAGAGCGTTGGTTGTAGGGAACTAGGACGTGCATTAGTGTGTCTAACAGAGTCGTTAGGACGCATTAGTGAGTCTAGACTACAACCGGATAGTTAGCATTTGCATTCTGACATACATTGCTATAGATAGCACTTACTTGACTACTTGTGCATTATACTTGAATCATTCTTAGGCAAACTTTTTAATGGTACCCAACCTTCATCATACGAACTCGTATTCCGCCAATTTTTGGTAAAACACGTGAATTCAAGATTCATACGCGTACGGATGACCGCGACTTCGTTAGCTACTCTAGCTCGGGAACTCAAATTTTTGGTTGTTATCCACCCCGTCTTAGCTTACTATCCATGAGTATTGTAAAGTCACTGTCACTACTCTAGGTGAGTATCGTCATCACTATTTATCGCTACGGTTGCGTACTACTCGCTATCATGACTCGTTACTCTTTTCATACCTAACTACTTTATTGTCTGATTCGAACCGCATTGACGTGAACAATCACTTATACACTTCCCTCGGGGAACGCATCTTTAGAGTTGCACTAATTCTTTCGATTCAATACGAATCATGTTTGAGACGTCGTTACATTTTGTTCATTTTAGATTTTCACGATGACACGAACTTGAACTCATGGAGTGATGTGGGAATGGAAGTATGATTTGGCGTAATATAACGACACTCGATCAACGTGGTTATATTACGGTAAGACATACCAAAGTTCTAGTGACGCGTGATGGTGGTTAGACTCGATCAACCTAAACACCACCATGTGCCATGTACATGACTTCATCTTTTCATGTTTGGACATCCGAAAACTCCGAGAATATTGATAACAACCATACCGGGGACACCCCTTCGACTTTTGTTGAACTATACTTATGCTTCCGAATGAATTACCGATTCTTCTCGACTTCAACCGTATGTTACACGTGTATACTAGCTCGTCCTCGCGCAGTCTTATTGACTAACTACAATTTACTCGTTATGCTTACATCGGGGCGGAAACTTCTCTTGCATCACCCTCAAAAAAATTCCGGTTCAGGAAATCTTTTATTCTAAACTCTCAATGGAGAGAGAGACTCTCCACGTTATACTAGTATTCGCCTCGAGGGTGAATAGTCCCGATGAACATTTTTGGAAACCGATAAATCTTCCGCGACGCGAATTTTCTTGAGAAACTTGTCCTAGCTAACGTTTTCAATTCCTAGCAAACTTGTTCAATATGCCTTAGGGAAATATACCCCGTTTCGGATCGAGATCCTCGTTTCATTTCTAGATTTTGGAGTACCTTACAAAAAGCCTCGGGACCGCGTTTAAACATGAGTACCGCGTACCATCCACAACCCGACGGACCGAACAAACATGCGATTTAAACCTTGGAAACCATAATACAAGTTTGTATTACCAACTTCAAATTTACTTGAGAAAAGTATTTTCCTTAAACCGAATCCTCGTACTACAATGATTTTCATTCGAGTTTTAACGTCACTCCTTTTGAAACCACATGTGACCGGAAACGTCATTCTCTTTTGTCGAACAAAGTAAACGATGATCAATTCACCGGGGCCGAGGTTATTCATGAGCAACCGAGAAAATTTATTCATATTCAGGTAAAACCCTACGCGACTCGTAATCACCAAGAGCTACGCCGATGTTAGACGTAAACATTTCAAATTCCACGTGGGAAACCGCGTCACGTTAAGAGTCGCACCTTGGAAAAGTGCAATCCGTTTCGGGAAACGTAGGAAGCTAAATCCGCGATATTTTGATCCTTTAAATTCTTGGGGTGTTTTGGACCCGTCGCTAGCCGTTTAGACTTTTCCGACTCATTTTGGGTCTCCGTTTATCCTACATTCGATGTATCAACTCAAAGACGTGTTTTGCGAAACGAGAACTTGTTATCTCCTTTGATGAACTCACTATCGACGATAACCCTCACTTCCTAGGAGGACCGGTTGAAACCATAAATCGTGAAGCCAAACCTTAAAACAACATATGATCCCGACAGTCAAAATTCGTTGAAATACCCTAGAACGTACTTCTCCCTCATTCGTAGAATTGGCAACACAAAATCTCGAGGAAGATTCAACAACTACTACTTCCAACTAAATTTCGGGACGAAATTTCTTTTGAGGTGTGGATAATGTAACATCCCGCGTTTTTCCGTTAAATTTATTTTTAACACCGTCTTTTTTTTTTAAATAATATCTTTCGCCATTTAAATTCCCAATTTCCGTTGACTAACGTTTATAATCTTCTCGTTATTTAATTATAACATCACTCGTCTACTCGAGCGTTTTTAAAAATATTCGTTTGGTTAATTCCCGCACCCGCTCTGAAACTTGAGGGACTAGTTCCGCCACTTGACCAAAGAGGTGGCTAGTAGTTGACTAGTCAACCACTCACCACCTCCACCCCTCATTCATCCATTTCTTCTTCTTTCTTTCTTCTTTTTTTTCTCTCAAGAACACAAACATAAATCATCATCTAAATTCGGATCGGGAAGCAAACTTCAAAACAAATTACATATTTGGAATCCTCTCTTCATCCTCTACAATTTGATACCAACTTCATCTCGTTTGGGTAACATTTCTAAAACTCTAGATTTCTCTAAATTCGTGTTTTTGACTTGAAATGGTGTTAGTTAGTGTCTATGGCTCGTGTATAACATGAATATATGTTTTGTTTGCTCGATTCGTTGTTTTGAGTAACTAGTTTGAACATTTGAAATGGGTGTGCTAAATCTTTGATTTTGGATGAGTTAATGTTGTTAAATTGTTAAAGTTCATGTTTTAATTGTGTTACTAGTATCACTAGCTTCGTTTTGATGCGTAGGTTGATTAAGGAAACTTCAAAAACATGAATATTGATTTTTGCGGATTGTGGTTAGGGTTTGATAGACTTAAAACGAGCTTTTAATGTTTCGAATGCCATGAAATGTTATTAGTAAGTGTTTAGTTGTAATGTATGCTTCATTACCTTCAAAACGGCATATCGTATGTGTAAATTGGATTCCCGAATCATAAAATACGTTTTACGAACTTGAAACTTTGAAAATAAACCCTTCTTGATCAATTGACGAGTTTTCGGTTATAGTAATTGATGTTTGTGCTTGTGAAAGGTAGTTAATTGTATTCCTTGTCAAAAGAGCTTTCCAATGATATAAGATGCGTATTCTAAGTGTTTACGGTTTGCGTTTTGTGCTAAATTGAATTTTGGATCAAGACTTGAACTTTTGAAACTGACCAGGCACCAGACCACGTTATTTGTCGCGCCGCGGAGCAATTTGTCGCGCCGTGGCCCAAAGGGTGATTTTAGAACATGTTTTTCAGGCTTTCTGACCTTCAACATAGGCATTTGTCGCGCCGCGGAGCAATTTGTCGCGCCGTGACAATTGCCTGTTTCATCCGAACTTCAGCAAACTTGTTTTGGCCATAACTTTTTGACCGTAACTCCGTTTTCGATGAATCAAATATCGTTGGAAACGTAATAAGATTTCCTTTCTAATGGTAAGGTTTTGAAATGTCAACTCAAACTTTATTACAATCGTTCTAACATGCTTTTATACTTGATTCTTGCATGAAACTTGACAACGTGATTCACATGCTATACTATTCGAGTCGTAACGAGCCATAGGACTAATTGAACACATTTCACCCGACCTTGTGTCGTAACCGGTTAATTGATACAACTTACTTGTTTAGGTCAAGGCTAAGCAACATTCATGCACACGTTTACTTTGTGAAGTACATTTATACTCGTGCACTCGAGGTGAGATCATAGTCCCACCTTTGCAAATACTTTTATACTTTTAAATCGTGGGCTGAGAAACATATACTTTATATACATTTATACGGTTTATACTTTCATACTTTGGATACAAATGCGAATACAAGAGCAAAGATACAGACGAGTTAGAACAAAAGTCCTCAATCCAATTATCATTAGTTCCACTTGCAGGGTGTAAGTGTAAGCGAGTGATTATGTTGTGTGGCCATACGGGTTTAACGAACCCTCATTCAGACGGTTCGCTACCGTTAGTGGATGAAATATAATTTCAACGTGCATAGTGTATGTTCTAACACTATATTCAAAATTCAGAGGGAAGATTCAGTTAAGCTTTGGTAATTGGGTGCTCGTAATACAAACTACATTCTTCGGAATAAATACGATTTGGATAATCATCTATACAAACTATTGTGGTTCAAAGTATACTTTTACAAATACATTTATGATCTCACCAACGTTTTTCGTTGACAGTTTTCTATATGTTTTCTCAGCTTCATACTTGGCTATTTGATACATGCTTCCGCGTACACTCATACTTGCTTGGGGTCATGCATACATGCATACACTCTGATTATTTGCTTGGAGTCAAGATACATACATACGCTAGTGATAGCACCTTTGGATTCAAACTTTTGTTTACATACTTACGCTATTTATAGCAACTGTGTTTTTCAACTTATATTATGTCGCAAGTTATTTCATTTATACTTTATGACTTTTGTAAACTTAGACTTGTTGTCGAACGGTTTTGTAAACTAAACTTGCAAGTCTTGTACCTTTCAAATGAATGCGACATAATTTTGGTCAAACGAGTCTCATATAGGGACTATAACCACGCAACGGGACCTAAGTAGCGGCGCCGTAAATAACGGTTTGGTCGGGTCATTACATGATAACCACCGCCGTGGGTACGGCCGTGGCCGATCACTTTTCTAACAACAACAATCATGGAACCGGTAATTCAAACGGAGGTTGCTCCTACAAGAACTTCATGAAGTACAATCCTCCCACTTTCGATGGAACCGGGGGACCGGTTACTCTCACCCGATGGTTTGAACAAACAGAATCCGTTTTTAGCATAAGCGGTTGTCAGGACCAAGATAAGGTCAAGTTTTCCACCCTCACTCTTACCGGTATCGCTCTCTCATGGTGGAACACGTATGTACAATCAGTGGGTATCGATGAAGCCCTTACACTCTCTTGGACCGAATTAAGAGAAAGAATGATCACCGAATACTTCCCGCGCGATGAGACTCGAAGGCTCGAGCAAGGGCTAAGGAATTTAAACACGGTAGGGAACGACCTCGAAGCTTATAATCAACGGTTTACCGAACTAGTCACAATGTGTCCAAATATCATGACTCCCGAATCCCTAAGAGTCGAACTTTACATGGATGGCCTCCCTAAGAGCATTCAACACAGGGTAATGACACCTCGACCCACTAACCTACAAGAGGCTTTAACAATGGCCCGCCATACTTTAGACACGGCGAATGAAATGGAAACGCCGGCACCAATGGTCGAGAACCAATCGAGCGGCAATAAAAGAACATGGGAAGCCTCTCAATCAAGCAACCACAACCACAACAACCTCTCCAAGAAGCCTTTCGCCTCCAACGACAAGAAAGGCTATACCGGAAAACTACCTTTTTGTAACGAATGCCACAAGCATCACTTTGAAGGATGTGGCAGGTTTCGCCACCGGCGCCAAGGACCCGTCGCTCGAAAGATGCCCAACGCACACAGAACGGGTGCTTGCTTCGAATGTGGCCAACTGGGTCATTTTAGGAATGTGTGCCCAAATAAGAAAATTAACCCCAACGCACGCCGTTGAACCTTCAACATCGACACCTAGGATGCCCGGAACGACGATGGACTAGTAACGGGTACGTTTCTTCACAACAAACCGTATGTTTCATACTTATTCGATTCAATTACCGCTAGACGTTTTACAACCAAGACTTTGACTTGTACTCATTACATTCCACCTTTTTCTCTTAGATACTACTTAGGCAATTTAAGCGACCAACGGAAAGATACTGTGTGTCTATAAATTTTATCGGAGGATATGCGTTAAGAAATTAGACTCGACACCTATAGAACTAAGGAGCTCAGAACCTATTCGTTAGGGAGAAATTGTTTCCCTACAACTAGGTATAGATTATTGTGAACCGAGTAATTTTCGGTTGGAAACCGATACCCTCTTCCTCGTATCCATTACCTCATGATTATTTGCGTGGATCCCGTGTATTCCAAATCGACCTCCGTTCCGGTTATCATCAATTGGGGTTTAAGGGAGACGAAGTCTCCTAAGCCATTTTCCGAACTCGCAACGTTAGTTGTAAATCTCTCTTAGTACCCTTCAATTTATTTAGGACTCTGTCCGTATCCATGAACCTCCTAAACCACGTATGCAAACTTATCTAGACAAATCCGTTATCGTATTTATACATGATATCTTGACCTATTCAAGTAAAGAAGGAAAACGAACAACATCTCCGTCTTATGCTCGAACTTTTGAGAAAAGAGCAACTCTATACCGAATTCTTCGAGTGAGGATTTTGGTTAAACGAAGTTCAATTTCTAGACCCTGTTGATAGTGGTCAAAGTATTTTAATACATCTCACAATCGAAACCACACGTAATCGGGAAACTCTCACGACTCAGACTTGTACTCGTAAAATCTTCGATCTCACCGGTTGTTACCGCAGATTCATTTTCGACTTTATCTCGTGATGCTCGTTCTTTACCCTCGATAACTCATTAAGGTAGAAATTTAAACCTCTCCGTGTTCGAACCTTGAACGTAATTTTGCATGCAAACCTTTCTAGTTAAATTCGTATAGCACATAACGGAACTCAATATGGAAATAATTCTACTTAAACGCCCGAAAGGCATACTCTCTCGACTCGAAATCAACGGAACTGAAATTCGTTATTTTTGCACGAAGAATTCGAATACATAATTGTTGATCCGATCAACTTTTCTCGTCATCACGTACCACACTACGTACCTCTGTTATTTCACCGTCGCCGTCTGATATTACTGGGATTTAAGATAACACACAATCCAACGATACTTCACTCTTCTTTGACTTAACGCCCTTGTGTTTCTGATAATCGGTCAACTATTATTTAACCCCGAACTATACAACTACGTGTACTACCTCGTTTCTCTTTCAGACTTCAACTTTTGACAACTAGAGGCACGTTATGGCAACCTCGAGATGTAAACTCATCCTATTCTAAGTCCTCATTTCACTACTATCTTTACCGTTCGCATTTCCGTTTAAAGAAACTCCTTGTAACATTTCTCCATGGATAGAGAAACTCCTCATATTACATAAGTATTCGCCACGAGGGTGAATAGTCCTAACGAACATATTTCGAACCCTAACTGACTTGTTCAAACATATCTTAAGAGATTCTATTCCAGTACGGTGTATCTTCGTCATTTATCCTGTATCGAAATACTCGTTTCACTTCTAGTGTTACAAGAAACCTTGGGAACCCGCTTAGACATGAGTACCGCGTACCACCCACAAACTGACGAACCGAGCAAACGAACGATTTACGTCTTGGAAAGACATGTCACAAACTCGTATTGTCACCTTTAGTAGATCACTCTTACAACAGTAGTTACCACTCGTGTGTTCACGCGCACTTTCCGAAACCCTATATGACCGCTAATGTCATACCCCTGTTCATTTAACCAAAGCATCAACCACCGAAATCTGAACTCCATCAAGAAACAACAATTGAGATCGTTCAAGTCCGAGAAAGGCTCGAGATGACCCGTAGTCGCCAGAAGAGTTATACCAAACTTAGATAAAAACCTCACAAATCCCAGCGTGTCACCGCGTAATATTGAGAAACCGCACCTTGGAAAGGTGTAATCCATTTTGGAAAATCGAGAAAGGCTATATCCGCAATATCGAACCTTTTGAAACCTTGGGGCGTATTGGAACCGCTTCCTATCGTTTATAACTTCCGACTAAATTAAGTTTCCGTTTACCCTACATTTCGTGTAACAAACTTAGAAACGTGTCCTGCGGAACAGGAACGTGCAATCCTTCTAGATGCACCAACTATTGATGACAAACTCCTCCTCGTAGGGAAAACCGGCTGGACTTGTGGATCGTAAAACTAAGCCCTAATACAACGTAACACCCCGACTATCCGGATTCGTGGAATGTCCAAGAAAGTACCTTCAATCATTCGTAGAGTTACTACACTAGGTCTCGAGTAAGAGACATCGACAATTACTTCCAACTAAATTTCGGGACGAAATTTCTTTTGAGGTGTGGATAATGTAACATCCCGCATTTTTCCGTTAAATTTATTTTTAACACCGTCTTTTTTTTTTAATAATATCTTTCGTCATTTAATTTGGTATCTTTCGTTAACTAACGTTCATAATATCCTCGTTATTTAATTATAACGTCGCCCGTTTACTCGAGCGTTTTAAAATATTCGTTTGGTTATTTCCCGCACCCGCTTTGAAACTAGAGGGACCAAACTTGCCAAGGGACCAAACCTTTGACTAGGTCAAAGAGGTCAAACCTCCCTCATCCATTCATTTATCTTTTTCTTTTCCATTTTTCTTTAATACTTTCACAAATCCTCTCAAAACCCAATTCATAAATTCATCATACAAATTCAATCAAGGAAGCTTACAACTAAACAAAATACATATTTAGAATCCTCTCTTCATCCTCTTCAATTTGATACCAACTTCATCTCATTTGGGTAACTTTCTAAAATCACTAATTTTATGTGTTCTTGAGATTTTTGAGTTATAAAGTTGTTAATTAGTGTCTATGGCTCATTGTTATGTCGTGTATGTAATTTGTATGCTCGATTCGTTGTTTTTGGTGTAGCTAGTTCAATATGAAAATTACTTGCTAAATCCTTGATTTTGGATGATCAAATGTTGTTAGATTGTTAAAGTGCATGTTTTAAAAGTGTTACTAGTATCATTAGCTTCGTTTTGATGTATACGTTGATTAAGGAAACTCCAAAAACATGATTATTGATTTTGAGATGTTTGACTAGGGTTTGATAGTTCTTGACATGAATTTTTGGATGCTTGAATGCTTTTTAGTAGTAATGTATGCTTCATTACCTTCAAAACGGCATATCACATGTGTGAATTGGATTCCCGAAACTTAAAATGCATTTGATGAAATTGAAACTTTGAAAATGGATTCTTAATGATCACTTGACGGAAAATCGGTTATTGAAATTGATGTTTTTGTTTGATGAAACGTGTTTAGTTGTTTTCCTTTTCAAATTACCTTTCTAATGATATAGGTCATGCGTTTTAGGTGTTTTCGGTGCATGAAATGTGTTATATTGTATTTTGGTTCGTGACTTGGACCATTTTTTTTCTGCAAACTGCATGATTCCCAGGTATTGCGCGCCGCGCATTTACTCGCGCGCCGCGCAGAATCAGAGATCCCAGATGTTTGCCTTCTTGGTTGAGTTCTGACCAGAAATTGCACTTGGGTGCGCGCCGCGCAACCCAGTGCGCGCCGCGCAAAAACCCCAGGCCACTCTCTTTTGTTTTTAAATGTCACAAAAATGTTTCCGCTTAACTAAAACTCCGTTTAACATGAAACTTGACTATTAGGCTCTTATATGACTTCTCGTCTTGGGAAAATTGTCGGATACCCGACCCGACCCCGTTGACTTTGACTTTGACCAAGTTTGACTTTTAGTCAAACTTAACCAAACGATTATACAATCGTTCTAACATACTTAACTACTTGTATCGTGCATGAAACTTGACAAATTGATTCACATGCTATATTAATCGAGTCGTAACGAGCCATAGGACTAATTGAACATCTTTGACCGTTTGTGTTTACTGTTATTGATACAACCTATATGTTTAGGTCAAGACTAGCTTTGTCTTTGCACGCGTCTACTTGTTGAAGTACTTTATTAACTCTTGCACTCAAGGTGAGATCATAGTCCCATCTTTTCAACAACTTTTATACTTTTAAATCGTGGGCTGAGAAAACATATACTTTGTTACATCTTGTACTACTTACTTTTATGTTTTGAACACAAGTGTGAAAATAAACATTCCACGTGCGAGTTAGAACAAAAATGCCTCAATTCGATTATCATTAGTTACACTTGCAGGGTGTAAGCGAGAACTTATATTGTGTGGCCATACGGGTTTAACAAACCCTCATTCGGACGGTTCGCTACCGTTATGCGGATGAAATATATTTTTGTGTTTTAGTGTGGGTTCTAGCACTGTGTGATGGGGTAACGTTGGTTAAGTTTTGATAATTGAGTGCTCGCGTATAACAACACTTTTGGAATGCAAATGATTTGGATAATCTACGTTATGGAAATACAAAATCTTGTGGTTCAAAAACAACGTTTAATACTTACTAAACCTATGATTTCACCAACGTTTTCGTTGACAGATTCTTCTATGTTTTCTCAGGTTTTGAATGCTTAGTGATACATGCTTCCGTACTCTTTTGATACTTGCTTGGATGTCGAGTATACATGCATTTTGGAGCATCTTTTGAACTTATTTAAACTGTGTCGCATAGTTTTCATTTGTACTTATAACGTTGTAACTTAACTTGTGGTCAATTATCTTTGTAAACTTTGAAACAATCTTTACACTTGAATGGATGCGACATATTTTGGGTCAAACGTCTGTTTTAAAGACTTATGACCAGGTAATGGGACCTACGTAGTCGACGCCGTCACTTGACGATTTGTCGGGGTCGCTACACTATCATCCACAAACTGATGGACAGAGCGAAAGGACGATACAAATGCTTAAAGACATGCTACGAGCATGTGTTATTGATTTTGGAAACAGTTGGGATCGACATCTACCGTTAGCAGAATTTTCCTACAACAACAGCTACCATTCAAGCAATGAGATGGCATCGTTTAAAGCACTTTATGGTAGAAAGTGCAGGTCTCTGATTTGTTGGAGTGAAGTGGGGGATAGACAGATTACGGGTCCGGAGATAATACAAGAAACTACCAAGAAGATCATCCAAATTCAACAACGGTTGAAAACCGCCCAAAGTCGACAAAAGAGCTACACTGACATTAAAAGAAAAGATATAGAATTTGAAATTGGAGAGATGGTCATGCTTAAAGTTGCACCTTGGAAAGGCGTTGTTCGATTTGGTAAACGAGGGAAATTAAATCCAAGGTATATCGGACCATTCAAGATTATTGATCGTGTCGGACCAGTAGCTTACCGACTTGAGTTACCTCAACAACTCGCGGCTGTACATAACACTTTCCACGTCTCGAATTTGAAGAAATGTTTTGCTAAAGAAGACCTCACTATTCCTTTAGATGAAATCCAAATCAACGAAAAACTTCAATTCATCGAAGAACCCGTCGAAATAATGGATCGTGAGGTTAAAAGACTTAAGCAAAACAAGATACCAATTGTTAAAGTTCGATGGAATGGTCGTAGAGGACCCGATTTCACCTGGGAACGAGAAGATCAGATGAAGAAGAAATACCCGCATTTATTTAGAGGACCCGCATTTATTTCAAGAACTTTCAAGCCATCCAAGATCCTTTGAAGCTAGATCGATTTGTCTCTTTTCCAGTAGGTTTATCCACAAAACTTGAGGTAGTAATGATGTTCATAACATCATTTGATTCATACATATAAAGCTATCTTATTCGAAGGTTTAAACTTGTAATCACTAGAATATAGTTTAGTTAATTCTAAACTTGTTCGCAAACAAAAGTTAATCCTTCTAAATTGACTTTTAAAATCAACTAAACACATATTCTATATCTATATGATATTCTAACTTAATGAATTAAAACCTGGAAATACGAAGAACACTGTAAAACTGGATATACGCCGTCGTAGTAACACCGCGGGCTGTTTTGGGTTAGTTAATTAAAAACTATGATAAACTTTAATTTAAAAGTTGTTCTTCTGGGAAAATGATTTTTCTTATGAACATGAAACTATATCCAAAAATCATGATTAAACTCAAAGTGGAAGTATGTTTTCTAAAATGGTCATCTAGACGTCGTTCTTTCGACTGAAAAGACTACCTTTACAAAAACGACTTGTAACTTATATTTTCGACTATAAACCTATAAATTTTCTGTTTAGATTCATAAAATACAGTTCAATATGAAACCATAGCAATTTGATTCACTCAAAACGGATTTAAAATGAAGAAGTTATGGGTAAAACAAGATTGGATAATTTTTCTTGTTGTAGCAACGTGAAAATTGGTAACAAATCTATATTAATCATATCCTAGCTAACTTATATTGTATTATACATGTATTCTAATATATTATGTAATCTTGGGATACCATAGACACGTATGCAAATGTTTTGACATATCATATCGACCCATGTGTATATATTATTTGGAACAACCATAGACACTCTATATGCAGTAATGTGGGAGTTAGCTATACAGGGTTGAGGTTGATTCCAAAAATATATATACTTTGAGTTGTGATCTAGCCTGAGACGTGTATACACTGGGTCGTGGATTGATTCAAGATAATATATATCAATTTTTTTTTCTGTACATCTAACGTTGGACAACTAGTTGTAGGTTACTAACGAGGACAACTGACTTAATAAACTTAAAACATCAAAATGTATTAAAAGTGTTGTAAATATATTTTGAACATACTTTTATATATATGTACATATTTGTTATAGGTTCGTGAATCGACCAGTGGCCAAGTCTTACTTCCCAACGAAGTAAAAATCTGTGAAAGTGAGTTATAGTCCCACTTTTAAAATCTAATATTTTTGGGATGAGAATACATGCAGGTTTTATAAATGATTTACAAAATAGACACAAGTACGTGAAACTACATTCTATGGTTGAATTATCGAAATCGAATATGCCCCTTTTTATTAAGTCTGGTAATCTAATAATTAGGGAACATACACCCTAATTGATGCGAATCCTAAAGATAGATCTATTGGGCCTAACAAACCCCATCCAAAGTACCAGATGCTTTAGTACTTTGAAATTTATATCATATCCGAAGGGTGTCCCGGAATGATGGGGATATTATTATATATGCATCTTGTTAATGTCGGTTACCAGGTGTTCACCATATAAATGATTTTTATCTCTATATATGGGATGTATATTGAAATATGAAATCTTGTGGTCTATTGTTACGATTTGATATATATAGGTTAAACCTATAGCTCACCAACATTTTTTGTTGACGTTTTAAGCATGTTTATTCTCAGGTGATTATTAAGAGCTTCCGCTGTCGCATACTTAAATAAGGACAGGATTTGGAGTCCATGCTTGTATGATATTGTGTAAAAACTGCATTCAAGAAACTTATTTCGTTGTAACATATTTGTATTGTAAACCATTATGTAATAGTCCTGTGTAAACAGGATATTTTAGATTATCATTATTTGAAAATCTACGTAAAGCTTTTTAAACCTTTATTGATGAAATAAAGGTTATGGTTTGTTTTAAAATGAATGCAGTCTTTGAAAAACGTCTCATATAGAGGTCAAAACTTCGCAATGAAATCAATTAATATGGAACGTTTTTAATCAATAAGAACGGGACATTTCACCATCCTTGGTTTTGTGGAACATAACCGTTGTGACCGATAGTAAGACAATGTGTTGTAACATCGTCAAAAGGATGAAGGTTACGTAATGACCAACAGTTTCGTAATAACCTAAAAACCTCATTTCGTACCCCAATTACTGACTCCGTCACTTGTGGGAGCGTTTTGTTTAATAGTTGTAGCCCGATGTTCTGGTTCTCACTTTGGTGAGAAGCGAACATTACTAACCCGTAAGCATAACATGCTTCTTTATGTTGCATGTTAGCCGCTTTTTCTAAATCACGAAGTCCTATATTCAGATAAATTGAGTCAAAATAATTTCTTAACCCGTTGCGTAAAATAGCATTTGGGTTCCCCGCAATATATGCGTCAAAGTAAACACATCGTAACTTATGGATTTCCCAATGTGATATCCCCCATCTTTCGAACGAAAGCCTTTTATAAATCAAGGCATTCTTGGAACGTTCTTCGAATGTCTTACAAACTGATCTCGCCTTAAACAGTTGTGTCGAGGAATTCTGACTGACTCTAGACAAGATTTCATCAATCATGTATCCGAGTAGGTCTCTTAAAATATTGGGTTGTCTATCCATTTTGTGTTTTTATACTGTAAAATAGACAAGAGTTAGATTCATAAAAAAAATACTTATTAATACAAGCAATTTTTACATATATCATAAAGCATAAGCACACTATATTACATATATTACACCACACAAATACAACTATCTTATTCCGACTCGCTCGTTTCTTCTTCTGCTTCTTCGGTTTTGGTTCGTTTTGCCAAGTTTCTAGGGATATATGATGTTCCCCTAATATGAGCCGTCATTTTCCACATTTGTTTAGAAAAACCTGGTGGTTTAGAGGTTCCCGGGTTATTGTCACAACTTAAGAAATACGGGTGTTGACGATACATATAAAGTTCATCGGGTTTGGAATCAAATTTCTCTATTTTTATGCCCTTTCCCTTATTGTTCTCTTTTGCCTTATTAAATTGTGTTGGGGTAATTTCTATAACATCATCGGAATCCTTGTCGGGATCCGATTCATCGGAGAATTGGTAATCCTCCCAATACTTTGCTTCCTTGGCGGAAACACCATTGACCATAATTAACTTTGGTCGGTTGGTTGAGGATTTTCTTCTACTTAATCGTTTTATTATTTTCCCCACTGGTTCTATTTCTTCTTCCGGTTCCGACTCTTCTTCCGGTTCCTCTTCGGGAACTTGTGAATCAGTCCACGAATCATTCCAATTTACATTTGACTCTTCATTATTATTAGGTGAGTCAATGGGACTTGTTCTAGAGGTAGACATCTATCACATAATATCAAACACGTTAAGAGATTAATACATCACATAATATTCACATGTTAAAAATATATAGTTTCCAACAAAAATGTTAAGCAATCATTTTTAAAGAAAACACGGTCGAAGTGCAGACTCACTAACGCATCCTAACAAACTCGATAAGATACACTAATGCAAATTTTCTAGTTCTCTAAGACCAACGCTCGGATACCAACTGAAATGTCCCGTTCATATTGATTATAAACGTTCCATATTAATTGATTTCGTTGCGAGGTTTTGACCTCTATATGAGACGTTTTTCAAAGACTGCATTCATTTTTAAAACAACCATAACCTTTATTTTATCAATAAAGGTTTCAAAAGCATTACGTAGATTATTAAATAATGATAATCTAAAATATACTGTTTACACACGACCATTACATAATGGTTTACAATAGAAATATATTACATCGACATATGTTTCTTGAATGCAGTTTTTACACAATATCATACAAACATGGACTCCAAATCTTGTCCTTATTTTAATATGCAACAGTGAAAGCTCTTAGTATTCACCTGAGAATAAACATGCTTTAAACATCAACAAAAAATGTTGGTGAGTTATAGATTTAACCTATATATATATATATATCAAATCGTAACAATAGACCACAAGATTTCATATTTCAATATACATCCCATACATAGAGATAAAAATCATTCATATGGTGAACACCTGGAAACCGACATTAACAAGATGCATATATAAGAATATCCCCATCATTCCGGGACACCCTTCGGATATGATATAAATTTTGAAGTACTAAAGCATCCGGTACTTTGGATGGGGTTTGTTAGGCCCAATAGATCTATCTTTAGGATTCGCGTCAATTAGGGTGTCTGTTCCCTAATTCTTAGATTACCAGACTTAGTAAAAAGGGGCATATTCGATTTCAATAATTCAACCATAGAATGTAGTTTCACGTACTTGTGTCTATTTTGTAAATCATTTATAAAACCTGCATGTATTCTCATCCTAAAATATTAGATTTTAAAAGTGGGACTATAACTCACTTTCACAGATTTTTACTTCGTCGGGAAGTAAGACTTGGCCACTGGTCGATTCACGAACCTATAATAAATATGTACATATATATCAAAGTATGTTCAAAATATATTTACAACACTTTTAATACATTTTGATGTTTTAAGTTTATTAAGTCAGCTGTCCTCGTTAGTAACCTACAACTAGTTGTTCAACGTTAGATGTACAGAAAAAAATTGATATATATTATCTTGAATCAATCCACGACCCAGTGTATACACGTCTCAGGCTAGATCACAACTCAAAGTATATATATTTTTGGAATCAACCTCAACCCTGTATAGCTAACTCCCACATTACTGCATATAGAGTGTCTATGGTTGTTCCAAATAATATATACACATGGGTCGATATGATATGTCAAAACATTTGAATACGTGTCTATGGTATCCCAAGATTACATAATATATTAGAATACATGTATAATACAATATAAGTTAGCTAAATATGATTAATATAGATTTGTTACCAATTTTCACGTTGCTACAACAAGAAAAATTATCCAATCTTGTTTTACCCATAACTTCTTCATTTTAAATCCGTTTTGAGTGAATCAAATTGTTATTGTTTCATATTGAACTCTATTTTATGAATCTAAATAGAAAAAGTATAGGTTTATGGTCGGAAATATAAGTTACAAGTCGTTTTTGTAAAGGTAGTCATTTCAGTAGAAAAAATGACGTCTAGATGACCATTTTAGAAAACATACTTCCACTTTGAGTTTAACCATGATTTTTTGATATAGTTTTATATTCATAAGAAAAATCATTTTCCCAGAAGAACAAATTTTAAATCAAAGTTTATCATAGTTTTTAATTAACTAACCCAAAACAGCCCGCGGTGTTACTACGACGGCGTATGTCCAGTTTTACGGTGTTTTTTCGTGTTTCCAGGTTTTAAATCATTAAGTTAGCATATCATATAGATATAGAATATGTGTTTAGTTGCTTTTAAAAGTCAAGTTAGAAGGATTAACTTTTGTTTGCGAACAAGTTTAGAATTAACTAAACTATGTTCTAGTGATTTCAAGTTTAAACCTTCGAATAAGATAGCTTTATATGTATGAATCGAATGACGTTATGAACATCATTACTACCTCAAGTTTTCTGGATAAAGCTACTGGAAATGAGAAAAATGGATCTAGCTTCAAAGGATCCTTGGATAGCTTGAAAGTTCTTGAAGCAGAATCATGACACGAAAACAAGTTCAAGTAAGATTTACACTCGAAATAAGATTGTTATAGTTATAGAAATTGAATCAAAGTTTGAATATGAGTATTACCTTGTATTAGAAAGATATCTTACTGTAAATAAGAAAGATTTCTTGAGGTTGGATGATCACTCTACAAGATTGGAAGTAAGCTAGCAAACTTGGAAGTATTCTTGATTTTATGAAACTAGAACTTGTAGAATTTATGAAGAACACTTAGAACTTGAAGATAGAACTTGAGATAGATTAATTAGATGAATAAAATTGAAGAATGAAAGTGTTTTTAGGTGTTTTTGGTCGTTGGTGTATGGATTAGATATAAAGGATATGTAATTTTGTTTTCATGTAAATAAGTCATGAATAATTACTCATATTTTTGTAATTTTATGAGATATTTCATGCTAGTTGCCAAATGATGGTTCCCACATGTGTTAGGTGACTCACATGGGCTGCTAAGAGCTGATCATTGGAGTGTATATACCAATAGTACATACATCTAAAAGCTGTGTATTGTACGAGTACGAATACGGGTGCATACGAGTAGAATTGTTGATGAAACTGAACGATGATGTAATTGTAAGCATTTTTGTTAAGTAGAAGTATTTTGTTAAGTGTCTTGAAGTCTTTCAAAAGTGTATTAATACATATTAAAACACTACATGTATATACATTTTAACTGAGTCGTTAAGTCATCGTTAGTCGTTACATGTAAGTGTTGTTTTGAAACCTTTAGGTTAACGATCTTGTTAAATGTTGTTAACCCAATGTTTATAATATCAAATGAGATTTTAAATTATTATATTATCATGATATTATGATGTATGAATATCTCTTAATATGATATATATACATTAAATGTCGTTACAACGATAATCATTACATATATGTCTCGTTTCAAAACATTAAGTTAGTAGTCTTGTTTTTACATATGTAGTTCATTGTTAATATACTTAATGATATGTTTACTTATCATAATATCATATTAACTATATATATAACCATAAATATGTCATCATATAGTTTTTACAAGTTTTAACGTTCGTGAATCACCGGTCAACTTGGGTGGTCAATTGTCTATATGAAACCTATTTCAATTAATCAAGTCTTAACAAGTTTGATTGCTTAACATGTTGGAAATACTTAATCATGTAAATAACAATTTCATTTAATATATATATATATATATAAACATGGAAAAGTTCGGGTCACTACAGATACTTCCTTTGCATTTGATCTTGTCTTTCCCAAGTAAACTCGGGTCCCCTTTTGGCGTTCCAACGGACCTTGACAATTGGAATTCGTCTTTGTTTTAACGTTTTGACGGAGGTGTCCACAATTTCGACCGGTTCCTCCACGAAATGAAGTTTATCATCAATGGTAAGCTCCTCGAGAGGGATGACGATATCAGGTTCGGCAAGGCACTTTTTCAAGTGGGATACATGGAAAGTAGGATGAACGGAGCTCAATTGAGGCGGAAGATAAGCAACGGTTCCAACACGCTCCAAGATTTTGAAAGGACCAATGTACCACGGATTTAGCTTCCCGCGTTTCCCAAAACGGATTACACCTTTCCAAGGTGCGACTTTTAACATTATGCGATCACCGACTTGAAATTCAAGGTCGTTGCGTCGTTTGTCGGTATAGCTCTTTTGACGACTTCGGGCCGTCCTAAGCCTATCTCGGATTTGAACTATTTTCTCGGTTGTTTCATGAATGAGTTCGGGTCCGGTGATTTGTGTGTCGCCTACTTCGGCCCAACAAAGAGGTGAACGACATTTTTGGCCATATAAAGCTTCGAATGGTGTGGCGTTAATACTCGCGTGATAACTATTGTTGTAGGATAATTCGGGGAGAGGAAAGTGCTTATCCCAAGCTTTTCCAAAGTTGACAACGCAAGCTCGTAGCATGTCTTCCAAGGTTTGAATTGTGCATTCGCTTTGTTCGTCGGTTTGCGGATGGTATGCGGTGCTCATGTCCAAACACGTTCCCAACGCTTCTTGTAAAGTACGCGAAAATCTAGAGACAAAACGGCCATCTCGGTCGGAGATAATTGATAAGGGCACACCGTGTCGGGCTATGATTTCTTTAATGTAAAGTTGTGCGAGTTTCTCCATGTTGTCAGTTTCCTTCATGGCTAGGAAATGCGCGGATTTGGTGAGACGGTCAACAATTACCCAAATAGTATCATAACCGCCAACCGTCTTTGGTAGTTTGGTGATAAAATCCATCGTTATCCTTTCCCATTTCCATTGTGGGATTTCGGGTTGTTGAAGTAGTCTGGACGGTCTTTGATGTTCGGTTTTGACTTTGGAGCAAGTTAGGCACTTTCCAACATAAGTAGCAATGTCCTTTTTAATGTTCGGCCACCAATATTGTTCTTTGAGGCCGTGGTACATCTTATTGGCACCGGGGTGAATCGAATATCTTGACTTATGGGCTTCGTCTAAAATAAGGCATCGCAAGTCCCCATAACTAGGCACCCAAATTCTTCCGGCGAAATATCGGAGTCCGGTTTCTTTAACTTCGAATCGAGAGGTGAGGACGTTCAAGTGTTCGAGAGAGATGTTTTCATCCTTGAGAGCCTCATCTTGTGCTACACGAATTTGACTATTGAGTTTGGTGTGAATGGTGATGTTTAAAGCCCGGACACGAAGAGGCACCGCTCTTTCCTTTCGAGTTAAGGCATCGGCTACTACGGTTGCCTTCCCGAGATGGTAATGAAGCTCACAATTGTAATCATTTAAAGTTTCAATCCACCGTCGTTGTCTCATGTTTAGTTGCTTTTGATCGAAAATGTGTTGAAGGCTTTTGTGATCGGTGAAGATGGTACTTTTGGTTCCATAAAGATAGTGTCTCCACATTTTAAGTGCGAAAACAACGGCTCCGAGTTCGAGATCATGTGTTGTATAGTTCCGTTCGTGAATTTTGAGTTGTCGGGATGCATAAGAAATGACTTTCTTTCGTTGCATCAATACGCACCCAAAACCATGTTTCGAGGCATCGCAATATACAACAAAATTATCATTGCCTTCGAGAAGTGACAAGATAGGAGCGGTGGTTAGCTTTGTCTTCAAGATTTGAAATGCGGATTCTTGTTCGGTTGCCCATATGAATTTCTTTCCCTTGTGAGTTAACGCGGTTAGAGCATGAGCAACCAAAGAGAAATCCTTGATGAACCTACGGTAGTATCCGGCGAGACCCAAAAATTGACGAATGTGAGTAGGAGTAGTAGGAGTCTCCCATTTACTAATGGCTTCGATTTTCATGGGATCGACTTTAATACCTTGATCACTTACAACATGATCAAGAAATTGAACTTCCTTCAACCAAATTTCACACTTGTGGAATTTGGCATAGAGTCGTTCTTGTCTCAAGAGTTCAAGCACAAGTCGGAGATGTTGTTCGTTCTCTTCTTCGCTTTTAGAATAGACCAAGATGTCATCGATGAACATAATAATGAATTTATCGAGATACGGTTTGCACACGCAGTTCATAAGATCCATGAACACCGCCGGTGCGTTAGTGAGACCAAATGGTATAACAAGAAATTCATAACTACCCTAACGAGTCCGAAAATCGATTTTGAAGACATCTTCCCCCTTAACCCTTAATTGATGATAACCCGAGCGGAGATCGATTTTAGAATATACACGAAAACCTTGTAGTTGATCAAAGAGGTCATCGATGCGAGGAAGAGGATATCGGTTCTTAACCGTCAATTTATTTAGTTTACGATAATCGATGCACATTCGTAGGGATCCGTCTTTCTTTTTAACAAACAAAATCGGAGCCCCCCATGGTGAATGGCTAGGTTGGATAAAACCACGGTCAAGTAGTTCTTAGATTTAACTTTGCAATTCTTGCATTTTAGATGGAGCAAGTCTATACGGTGCACGTGTTATGGGTTCGGCTCCAGGAATAATATCGATTTGGAATTCTACCGGTCGATGAGGTGGAAGACCCGGCAATTCGTCGAGAAATACATCGGAAAAGTCACTAACAATTGGCACATCATCGATATGCTTCTCATCGGACTCGACTTTCCTAACGTGGGTAAGGATCGCAAAACAACACTTACGGAGTAGTTTTCTAACTTTAAGGCACGAAACGAGGTTGAGTCCAGTGCAACTCTTATCGCCATAAACAATCAAAGATTCACCATTCTCGAGATTTTATTTTGGCTAACCAATTCATACCGATTATTACATCGAAGCTTCCTAGTTCCATGGGTATCAAGTCAATTTCAAACTCATTACCCAAAATGTTTAACGTACACCCCCGGTAATATGTGTCGGCACTCAATAGTTTCCCGTTGGCCACTTCAATGGTATAAGTGGTATCTAGTGGAAGTGGTGGAGTGCTAAAAGAACAAGTCAAAGTTTTGGATACAAAGCATTTATCGGCACCCGAATAGAATAAGCAAGTAACATAATTGTTGTTGAGAAGATACGTACCCATGACTAATTCATTATCATCTTGGGCTTCCTCGGTGTTGATTTTGAAAGCTCGGCCGTGCGTATTGGGGTTATCTTTCTTCTTCGGGCATGCATTTCTATAATGGCCCGTTTGGCCACATTCGTAACAAGTGCCCTTCTTTAGTGCATTGGGCCCCTTTCGAGCGATGGGGGCGACACTTTTACATTCGTTAGCCTTATGACCAACTCCTTGGCACCGATGGCAAATTAGCTTGCCACATTCACCAAAGTGATGCTTGTTGTATTTGTTGCAAAGAGGTAGGTTCCCGGCATAACCCTTCTTGCCGTCAGAGGTGTAAGGCTTCTTGGTAAAGTTGTTGTTTCTTGATTGGGGGGTTTCCCATTTTATTTTGTTGTTACCCGACTTATCCTTGGCTTTAGGTGCCGGCACTACGATTTCGTCCACCGTTTCTATCATATTGCGGGCCATGTTCAAAGCTTCTTGATGATTAGTGGGTTTAGATGACATTACCCCATGTTTGATGCTCTTTGGAAGACCATCCATGTAAAGTTCAACCCTTAAAGCTTCGGGGTTCACAAGGTTTGGGCACATCAAGGCTAGTTCAGAAAATCGTTGATTATAAGCTTTGAGATTGTTTCCGGCCGTTTTCAAAGTTCTTAGCTCTTGTTCGAGCCTTCGGGTTTCTTCACGAGGGAAATATTCGACGATCATCTTTTCCCTTAAGTCGGCCCAAGAGAGGGCGTGAGCTTCATCGGTACCCACCGATTGTACATAGGTGTTCCACAATGTGAGGGCCACACTGCCGAAAGTGTGAGTGGTGTATTTGACCTTATCTTGGTCCCGGCAACCGCTTATGCTAAAGATGGCCTCCGTTTGTTCGAACCATCGAGTGAGAGTAACCGGTCCCCCGGTCCCATCAAAAGTATGAGGTTTGTACCCCATGAAGGCTTTGTAGGAGCACCCTTCGCTTGAGTTACCAGCCCCTTGATTATTGTTGTTGTGGTTGTTTTTATTGTTGTTATTGGAGGAGTGACATGCCATGGCCACATCCACGGCAGTGGCTATCATCCGTTGAAGGGCTTGTTCGGGCGTTTCGTGGCGTGGTACACGGCGAGGAGGCATTGTTACTTCAAAACACAAGAATACCGTTGATTAGTATTTTCAATAATACTAATCATGATATGGAATAAGGATAGAGAGAAAAATTTTCCTTGACTAGCCTTAAATTCTTTGTGTCATAATGTCGGAACGTTCATATGAGTCACCGTAATATAATCCCGAAAATTATATTACCCTAATTCATATGTGCATTCGACATTATTTCACTAAGTCAAGGTGGCGCGTCAATGAAATTAAACAACGTGAGATTAAGATGAATTAAGAGTAGATATGAGTAGAAACGTTCGAGTATAAATGCACAAGTAGTCAAGTAATTCCTACTTCAAGTCTATATGCCGGTTGTAGTCTAGACTCACTAATGTACCCTATGACTCGGGGTTGACACCAATGAACTCTAAATCCCTACAACCAACGCTCTGATACCATCTGTAGCAACCCGACAAAATCGTCATTGACGGCGCCGTCTACTTAGGTCCCGTTACGTGGTCATATGTCTTTAAAACAACATTTGACCAAAATATGTCGCATTCATTTCAAAAGTAAAGATGTTTCAAGGTTTACAAAGTAGTTCGACAACTAGTTACATAACAAAGTTTAAACTACAATTGAAACATATGCGACACAATTTGAAAGTAGCCAAAAGATGCTCCACGTATGCATGTATACTCGACATCCAAGCAATTATCAAAAGTAATGAGCGGAAGCATGTTTCACAAACGTTCAAGGACCTGAGAAAAACATAGAAATCTGTCAACGAAAACGTTGGTGAAATCATAGGTTTAAGTAAGTAAGTACAAGTGAACCACAAGATTTGTAACATTGATATAATAGTAAACCATTACAAAAATTGTTTCACGAGCACCCAATTATCAATGCTTAACATTTCTTCCATAGAACCCCATCACAATAGTGTTAGAACATACACTGTTTCTCGAAAATATATTTCATTCGTAGACGGTAGCGAACCGCCTGAATGAGGGTTTTTCAAACCCATATGGCCATATAACATAAGTTCTCGCTTACACCCGGCAAGTGTAACTAATGATAATCGAATTGAGGATTTTTGTTCAAACTCATATGTAGAATGTTTGTTTTCCTGTACTTGTGTTCACTTAGTAACAAGAAACGTTTATGTTTTCTCATCCCAATTGTAAGTTCAAAAGAGTAAAAGTGGGACTATGATCTCACCTTGAGTGCACGAGTAATATAGTACTTCAACAAGTAAACGTGTCCAAGAACAAATGCTAGTCTTGACCTAAAAAAGTTGGTTTGTATCAATATCGGTAAACACGGTCGTTCAAAGCATTCAATTAGTCCTATGGCTCGTTAAGACTCGATTATAATAGCATGTGAATCAAATTGTCATGTTTAATGCAAGGTACAAGTATAAAAGCATGTTAGAACGATTGCACAAACATTTGGTTAAGTTTGATTAAAAGTCAAACTTTGGTCGGGTCAAAGTCAACGAAAAGTCAACACGTTTGGGTCAGGTCCTGAACTATTTTTCTGAGATTTTTAATCATATATGAGCATGTTAGAACAAGTTACATGTGAATCGAAGGTGTGTAACATAGCAAACATTTTTCGTAAAATGGTAAAACAAAACAGAAACTGGCAGTGTAACTGGACGGCGTCCAGCATTGAAGGCCTGGACGGTGTCCAATAATCTGGACGGTGTCCAGATTGGTATGCAGACCATGTTTCTGCTGCAACAAATAAATGCACGAACCAAACTTCAAACATTCCCAATTTATGACCCGCAAACAACCAAAACATGTATCTTATATCATCGGGAAGGTATTTTGACTAGAAAAACAACTAAACACGTTTCAACAAACAATTTAATACATGCAACAACCCAAATCACATTCAATGCTCATCATTTAATGTATTCAAGTTCATAAATACAATTCAATGATTCGGGCAACCAATTTACTCAAATGATATGCCATTTCGAAGATAATTAAACATACAATACAACTAAACACTTACTAATAACATCTCATGTCATTCAAAATATCAAAGGTTCATTTCAAGTTCATCAAACCCTAACCCAAATCCACCAAAATCAATAATCAAGTTTATGAAGTTTTCTAAAGCAACCTACACATCAAATTGAAGCTAGTGATACTAGGAACACATTTAATACTTGCACTTTATCATAACAGCAACATTAAATCATCCAAAACTCAAAATCAAACACACACTTTTCATGTTCATGCTAGTTACACTAAAACAACGAGATCGAGCATATAAATCATATATTCATGTTAGACTTGAGCCATAGACACTAATTAACAACTCTATAAGTTAAAAACATCAAGAACACAAAATCTAGTGATTTTAGAAAGTTACCCAAATGTAATGAAATCGGTATGGATTCGAAGAGGAAGTTGCAAGGATTCCGAATATGTAATTCCTTTGGATTGTTGCTTGCTCGATTTGAAGTAGATGGTGATTCTTGTTTGGGGTGTTGAGAGAAAAGAAGGAAGTAGTAAAGATGGGGATGATGAAATGAGAGGAGGAGGTTGAAGGTTTGACTAGTTGACCTAGTCAAATCTTTGGCCTCTTGGCAAGTTTAGTCCCCCTAGTTTCATTCGGGGGCGTGAATTACCTAAACGAGATAATTTAAAACGCGTATTAACGAAAGATGTTATAAACATATAACGGACTTTAAAATAGTTAAACGGAAAGTAAACGGAAAAAGGCGGGATGTTACACAAGCCGCAATGCAAAATAACAACAATAACTCGGGTTCTAGCAGTGGAACAAATTCCACAAGAACTCGTGTAGGATGCTCCTACAAAGAATTCACTGCATGCAAACCTTTGGAATTCGATGGAACCGAGGGTCCAATTGGATTGAAATGGTGGACCGAAAAGGTTGAATCGGTGTTTTCCATAAGTAAATGTACTGAAGAAGACAAAGTAAAGTACGCTACGTATACCTTCACAGGTACTACGTTAACATGGTGGAACACCTATCTCGAGCAGGTGGGATAAGATGCTGCTTATGCACTACCGTGGTCAGCATTCAAGCACTGGATGAACGAGCAGTATCGTCCCAGAAACGAGGTCAATAAGCTTAATGTAGAGCTTAGAGGATTACAAACGCAAGATTTCGACATCACCACGTACGAACGACGATTCACAGAGTTGAGCCTATTGTGTCCAAGAGCGTTCGAAGATGAAGATGAGAAGATTGACGCATTTGTAAAAGGGTTACCAGAAAGGATTCAAGAAGATGTGAGTTTACACGAGCTCGCCTCCATACAAAAGGCAATTCGAATGGCTCACAAACTCATAAATCAGATTGAGGGAAGGATTAAAGAACATGCAGCCGAAGAGGCCAACACGAAACAAGTCAAGAGAAAGTGGGAGGAAAACAGTGACAAGAGTTACCCATACAACAACAACAACAATCACAACCACAATCGCAACAACTATCCCAACAACCGCAACATCAATCGCAACAACAACAATCGCAATCCCAACAACAACTACAACAAGCGTCCCAACAACAATAACTTCACCAAATGTCCCAAGAACAATAACAACCACATCAATCCCAATAGCAATCTCAATAACAACAATGACAACAACAATCAGAAAATTCCATGCTATAGGTGTGAAGGATATCATCCGGGTAAATTTTGTGAAGTAGTATGTACCAAATGTAATAGGAAGGGTCATGCTGCAATGAAGTGTGAAGTATTCGGACCAGTGACTAAAAGAACAAATACTGCCCACATTATTTGTTTCGGATGCGGAAAGAAGGGCCACTACAAAACAACGTGCCCAAACCAGGGAAATAATAATGGGAAAATCCGTGGGAGAGTTTTTAACATTAATGTGGAAGAAGCGCAGGAAGACCCGAAGCTTGTTATGGGTACGTTTCTTATTGATGAAAAACCTGCTTATGTTTTATATGATTTGGGTAAGGATAGAAGCTATATGAGTAGAGATTTTTGTGCTAAATTAAGTGGTCCATTGACATCTGTGAATAGATTTTTTTACTCGAATTAGCAAACGGTAAATTAATTTCGGCAGATAAAATATGTCGGAATCGAGAAATTAAACTGGTTAGCGAAACGTTTAAGATTGATTTGATACCAGTAGAGTTAGGGAGTTTTGATGTGATAATTGGCATGGACTGGTTGAAAAAGGAGAGAGCAGAGATCGTATGTTACAAAAATGCAATTCGCATTGTACGAGAAGAAGGAAAACCCTTAATGGTGTACGGAGAAAAGAGCAACGCAAAGCTAAATCTTATTAGTAATTTGAAGGCACAAAAGCAAATAAGAAAAGGTTGCTATGCTGTTTTAGCACATGTCGAGAAAGTACAAACCGAAGAAAAGAACATCAATGATGTTCTCGTCGTAAAAGAATTTCCCGATGTATTTTCGAAAGAATTACCGGGACTACCGCTACACCGATCCGTTGAATTTCAAATAGATCTTATACCAGGAGCTGTACCAATCGCTCGTGCTCCATACAAACTCGCACCCAGCAAAATGAAGGAACTCCAAAGCCAACTACAAGAACTTTTAGAACGTGGTTTCATACGACGAAGTACATCACCATGGGGAGCTCCTGTTTTGTTTGTCAAAAAGAACGATGGTGCATTCAGGTTGTATATCGACTATCGAGAGTTGAACAAACTTACCATCAAGAACCGTTATCCACTACCGAGAATCGATGACTTATTTGATCAACTACAAGGCTCGTCAATTTATTCGAAGATCGATTTACGTTCTGGGTATCATCAAATGCGGGTGAAGGAGGATGATATTCCGACGAATGCTTTCAGGACACGTTACAGTCATTACGAGTTTATGGTTATGCCGTTTGGGTTGACTAACGCACCAGTTGTGTTCATGGACCTCATGAACCGAGTGTGTGGACCATACCTTGACAAGTTTGTCATTGTTTTCATCGATGACATACTTATTTACTCAAAGAATGATCAAGAGCACGAAGAACATTTGAGAAAAGTGCTAGAGTTGTTAAGGAAAGAAAAACTGTACGCTAAGTTTTCAAAGTGTGCATTTTGGTTGGAAGAAGTTCAATTCCTCGGTCACATAGTGAACAAAGAAGGTATTCAAGTGGATCCGGCAATGATTGAAACCGTTGAAAAGTGGAAAACCCCGAAAACTCCGAAGCATATACGCCAATTTTTAGGACTGGCTGGTTACTATAGAAGTTTCATCCAAGATTTTTTCCAAAATAGCAAAACCCTTGACTGCATTAACGCATAAAGGGAAGAAATTTGAATGGAAGGATGAGCAGGAGAAAGCTTTTCAATTGTTGAAGAAAAAGTTAACTACGGCACCTATATTGTCATTACCTGAAGGGAATGACGATTTTATGATATATTGTGATGCCTCAAAGCAAGGTCTCGATTGTGTATTAATGCAACGTACGAAGGTAATTGCTTATGCGTCTAGACAATTGAAGATTCACGAGCAGAATTATACGACGTATGATTTGGAATTAGGAGTGGTTGTTTTTGCATTAAAGACTTAGAGGCACTACTTATATGGGGTCAGAAGTATTATATATACCGATCACAAAAGTCTCCAACACATATATAATCAGAAACAACTAAACATGAGACAGCGTAGGTGGATTGAGTTATTAAATGATTACGATTTCGAGATTCGTTACCACCCTGGGAAGGCAAATGTGGTAGCCGACGCCTTGAGCAGAAAGGATAGAGAATCCATTCGAGTAAAAGCTATGAATATAATGATTGACAATAACCTTACTACTCAAATAAAGGAGGCGCAATAAGGAGTTTTAAAAGAAGGAAATTTAAAGGATGAAATACCCAAAGGATCGGAGAAGCATCTTAATATACGGGAAGATGGAACCCGGTATAGGGCTAAAAGGATTTGGGTACCAAAATTTGGAGATATGAGAGAAATGGTACTTAGAGAAGCACATAAAACCAGATACTCAATACATCCTGGAACGGGAAAGATGTACAAGGATCTCAAGAAACATTTTTGGTGGCCGGGTATGAAATTCGATGTTGTTAAATAACGTAGGAGAATGTTTGACGTGTTCTAAGGTCAAAGCTAAGCATCAGAAACCATCAAGTCTACTTCAACAACCCGAAATCCCATAATGGAAATGGGAAAATATTACCATGGATTTCATCACTAAATTGCCAAGGACTGCAAGTGGTTTTGATACTATTAGGGTAATAGTTGATCGTCTCACCAAATTAGAACACTTTCTGCCAATGAGAGAAGATGATAAAATGGAGAAGTTGGCGCGATTATACTTGAAGGAAGTTGTCTCCAGACATGGAATACCAGTCTCTATTATCTCAGATAGGGATGGCAGATTTGTTTCAAGATTTTGGCAGACATTGCAACAAGCATTGGGGACTCGTCTAGACGTGAGTACTGCTTATCATCCACAAACTGATGGGCAAAGTGAAAGGATGATACAGACCCTTGAAGACATGCTACGAGCATGTGTTATCGGTTTCGGAAACAGTTGGGATCGACACCTACCGTTAGCAGAATTTTCCTACAACAACAGTTACCATTCGAGTATTGAGATGGCGCCGTTTGAAGCACTTTATGGTAGAAAGTGCAGGTCTCCAATTTGTTGGAGTGAAGTGGGGGATAGACAGCTTACGGGTCTGGAGATAATTCAAGAAACTACTGAGAAGATCATCCAATTTCAACAACGATTGAAAACTGTCCAAAGTAGACAAAAGAGCTATGCGGACATTAAAAGAAAAGATATAGAATTTGAGATTGGAGAGATGGTCATGCTTAAGGTTTCACTCTGGAAAGGCGATTTAGTAAACGGGGGAAACTAAATCCAAGGTACCTTGGACCATTCAAGATTATAGATCGTGTCGGACCAGTAGCTTACCGACTTGACTTACCGCAACAACTCGCCGGGGTACATAATACTTTTCATGTCTCGAATTTGAAGAAATGTTTTGCTAAAGAAGATCTCACCATTCAATTAGACGAGATTACAATTAACGAAAAACTACAATTCATTGAAGAACCTGTCGAAATAATGGATCGTGAGGTTAAAAGACTTAAGCAAAACAAGATACCAATTGTTAAGGTTCAATGGAATTCTTGTACAGGACCTGAGTTCACCTGGGAGTGAGAAGATCGGATGAAGAAGAAATACCCGCACCTATTTCTGGAAGATACGTCAACACCTCGAACTGCTTAAAATTTCGGGACGAAATTTATTTAACGGGTAGGTACTGTAGTGACCCAAACTTTTCCATGATTATATATTAATTGAAAACTATATTTGCATGATTAAATATTTCCAACATGTTAAGCAATCAAACTTGTTAAGACTTGATTATTTGAAATGAGTTTCATGTAGACAATTGACCACCCAAGTTGACCGGCGATTCACGAACGTTAAAACTTGTAAAAACTATATGATGACATACATATGGATATATATATATATATATATATATATATATATATATATATATATATATATATATATATATATATATAGTTATCATGATATTATTATAAGTATGTACCTCATTAAGTATTTTAACAATGAGTTATATACATAAAAATGAGACTATTGAATTAAGAAACTTGAAAACGGTATATATAACGATTATCGTTATAACAACGTCTTACTAATTACATATGAATCATTTTAAGATAATGATACACTATATATAAACATGTTAAATGATAAGTAAACATATCATTAAGTATAATAACAATGAACTATATATGTAAAAACAAGACTACTAACTTAAGGATTTCGAAACGAGACATATATGTAACGATTATCGTTGTAACGACATTTAACTGTATATATATCATATTAAGATATATTACATCATTATATCATGATAATGTAATAATTTAGCATCTCATTAGATATAATAAACAATGTGTTAACAACATTTAACAAGATCGTTAACTTAAAGGTTTCAAAACAACATTTACATGTAACGACTAACGATGACTTAACGACTCAGTTAAAATGTATATACATGTAGTGTATTTAGATGTATTAGTACACTTTTGAAAGACTTCATGACACATATCAAAGTACTTCTACTTAACAAAAATGCTTATGATTACATCCTCATTCATTTTCATCAACAATTCTACTCGTATGCACTCGTATTTGTACTTGTACAATACACATCTTCTAAATGTATTTACTATTGGTATATACACTCCAATGATCAGCTCTTAGCTGCCCATGTGAGTCACCTAACTATGTGGGAACCATCATTTAACATCTAGCATGACTTATGAGAAAGGAAACAAAAACAAGAACTTCTTTTAACCCCACTCACCTTCACCACTCACCACCAACTCCATTTCACTTCCAATTTTCTTCTCAATTCTCTCTCAAAACACACACACTCTTCCATGAATGCCTAAGTTACTATTTTTCCATAAAAAATCATCAAATACAAGCTTTGGTTATTACCTATAATCATCATAAAAACAATTACTCAAGAACACATCAAGAACACTTCCAAGTTTACAAGTTTACTTCCAAGTTTTCTAATCCATTCCAAGCAATCATCTAAGATCAAGAAACCTTTGTTATTTATAGTAGGTTATCTAAATCAAGTTAATATTCATATTCAAGCTTTGATTCAATTTCTATAACTATAACTATCTTAATTCGAGTAATAATCTTACTTGAACTTGTTTTTGTGTCATGATTCTATTTCAAGAACTTCCAAGCCATCAAAGATCCTTTGAAGCTCAAGTTATTTTTTCATCATTTCCAGTAAGTTTACCTACTAAACTTGAGGTAGTAATGATGTTCATAACATCATTCAATTTATATATATAAAACTACCTTATTCGGAGGTTTAAACTTGTAATCACTAGAACATAGTTTAGTTAATTCTAAACTTGTTCACAAACATAAGTTAATCCTTCTAAATTGACTTTTAAAATTAACTAAACACATTTTCTATATCTATATGATATGCTAACTTAATCTGAAAACACAAAAAACACCGTAAAACCGGATATACGCCGTCATAGTAACACCGCAGGCTGTTTTGGGTTAGTTAATTAAAAACTATGATAAACTTTGATTTAAAAGTTGTTCTTCTGGGATAATAATTTTTTCTTATGAACATGAAACTATATCCAAAAATCATGGTTAAACTCAAAGTGGAAGTATGTTTTCCAAAATGGTCATCTAGACGTCATTCTTTCGACTGAAATGACTACCTTTACAAAAACGACTGGTAACCTGTATTTCTGACTATAAACTTATACTTTTTCTATTTAGATTCATAAACTTAAGTTCAATATGAAAATATAGCAACTTGAATCACTCAAAACGGATTTAAAACGAAGAAGTTATGGGTAAAACAAGATTGGATATTTTTTGCTTGTTGTAACTACGTGAAAATTGGTAACAAATCTATATTAATCATATTAAAAAATCTATATCATGTCCGATGAGAGTCCCAGAATGATGGGGATATTCTATATGCATCCTGTTAAGGTCGGTTACCAGGTGTTCATCATATGAATGATTTTTATGCAGATTGTATGTTGTTTATGAGAAATGGAAATATGAAATCTTGTGGTCTATTATTAAGATTTGATAAATATGTAGGTTAAACCTATAACTCATCAACATTTTTGTTGACATTTAAAGCATGTTTATTCTCAGGTGATTATTAAGAGCTTCCGCTGTTGCATGCTAATTTATGGACAAGAGTTGGAGTCAGCATGCTTGTATAATATTGTTTAAAAACTGCATTCGAAGACTTAAATTGATGTGTAATATTATTCTAAACCATTATGTAATAATCGTGTGAAAATGCTATATTTTAGATTATCATTATTTGATAATCGTCGTAATATTTTTAAACCTTTATTGATAAAATAAGGGTTATGGTTTGTTTTAAAATCGAATGCATTCTTTGAAAAATGTCTCATATAGAGGTTAAAACCTCGCAACGAAATCAATTAATATGGAAATTTTTTAAATAGATATGAACGGGACATTTCAAGTGTATGACGTGTTAAGTACTCTAATGGTTGTTATGAACACCGATGGGAAATGCGAGTACCATTCCTTGAACAATTGGTTAACCATGGTTGTGTGTTGTAGTGTAGCATATTATATAGTTCGTGTTATATGCTATTGTTATGCTAGCTTGTGTTGTTGGAGGTTTAGCGTTATACTTTGCGATGGTATGCTAATTATATTGTTAGCATGTTTGAGGTAATTGTATAAGTGATTGCAAGTAAGTAGGTTATATATGTATATGTATAATTATTGCATTCACTAAGCGTTTTGCTTACCCTCTCGTTGTTTACTCTTTTTAGCCTCCGGCGTTGACAAAGGAAAGGGTATACGTTTGGACTAGCGATCTCCCTTATTGATTATGCTAGAGAATAGCTTTTGAAGTTCGACCTAGGTTTGGGTAGTTTAATCCCAAACACCATGCTCGGGTTTTGTTTGGTATTTAAACTTGTCGGTCGAAACTTATATTTTGAAGTGTAAATGGGTGAATGATGCCCGATGGTCAAATACTTGAACGGGAGTCTTAAAACTTGTAAACTTTGCTTATATATGTGAAATGTCCCGTTCTTATTGATTAAAAACGTTCCATATTAATTGATTTCGTTGCGAGGTTTTGACCTCTATATGAGACGTTTTTCAAAGACTGCATTCATTTTAAAACAAACCATAACCTTTATTTTATCAATAAAGGTTTAAAAAGCTTTACGTAGATTATCAAATAATGATAATCTAAAATATCCTGTTTACACACGACCATTACATAATGGTTTACAATACAAATATGTTACAACAAAATAAGTTTCTTGAATGCAGTTTTTACACAATATCATACAAGCATGGACTCCAAATCTTGTCCTTATTTAAGTATGCGACAGCGGAAGCTCTTAATAATCACCTGAGAATAAACATGCTTAAAACGTCAACAAAAATGTTGGTGAGTTATAGGTTTAACCTATATATATCAAATCATAATAATAGACCACAAGATTTCATATTTCAATACACATCCCATATATAGAGATAAAAATCATTCATATGGTGAACACCTGGTAACCAACATTAACAAGATGCATATATAAGAATATCCCCATCATTCCGGGACACCCTTCGGATATGATATAAATTTCGAAGTACTAAAGCATCCGGTACTTTGGATGGGGTTTGTTAGGCCCAATAGATCTATCTTTAGGATTCGCGTCAATTAGGGTGTCTGTTCCCTAATTCTTAGATTACCAGACTTAATAAAAAGGGGCATATTCGATTTCGATAATTCAACCATAGAATGTAGTTTCACGTACTTGTGTCTATTTTGTAAATCATTTATAAAACCTGCATGTATTCTCATCCCAAAAATATTAGATTTTAAAAGTGGGACTATAACTCACTTGCACAGATTTTTACTTCGTCGGGAAGTAAGACTTGGCCACTGGTTGATTAACAAACCTATAACAATATATACATATATATCAAAGTATGTTCAAAATATATTTACAACACTTTTAATATATTTTGATGTTTTAAGTTTATTAAGTCAGCTGTCCTCGTTAGTAACCTACAACTAGTTGTCCACAGTAAGATGTACAGAAATAAATCGATAAATATTATCTTGAATCAATCCACGACCCAGTGTATACGTATCTCAGTATTGATCACAACTCAAACTATATATATTTTGGAATCAACCTCAACCCTGTATAGCTAACTCCAACATTCACATATAGAGTGTCTATGGTTGTTCCAAAATATATATAGATGTGTCGACATGATAGGTCGAAACATTGTATACGTGTCTATGGTATCTCAAGATTACATAATATACAATACAAGTTGATTAAGTTATGGTTGGAATAGATTTGTTACCAATTTTCACGTAGCTAAAATGAGAAAAATTATCCAATCTTGTTTTACCCATAACTTCTTCATTTTAAATCCGTTTTGAGTGAATCAATTTGCTATGGTTTCATATTGAACTCTATTTTATGAATCTAAACAGAAAAAGTATAGGTTTATAGTCGGAAAAATAAGTTACAAGTCGTTTTTGTAAAGGTAGTCATTTCAGTCGAAAGAACGACGTCTAGATGACCATTTTAGAAAACATACTTCCACTTTGAGTTTAACCATAATTTTTGGATATAGTTTCATGTTCATAATAAAAATCATTTTCTCAGAATAACAACTTTTAAATCAAAGTTTATCATAGTTTTTAATTAACTAACCCAAAACAGCCCGCGGTGTTACTACGACGGCGTAAATCTGGTTTTACGGTATTTTTCGTGTTTCCAGGTTTTAAATCATTAAGTTAGCATATCATATAGATATAGAACATGTGTTTAGTTAATTTTAAAAGTCAAGTTAGAAGGATTAACTTTTGTATGCGAACAAGTTTAGAATTAACTAAACTATGTTCTAGTGATTACGAGTTTAAACCTTCGAATAAGATAGTTTTATATATATGAATCGAATGATGTTATGAACATCATTACTACCTTAAGTTCCTTGGATAAACCTATTGGAAAAGAGAAAAATGGATCTAGCTTCAACGGATCCTTGGATGGCTCGAAGTTCTTGAAGCAGAATCATGACACGAAAACAAGTTCAAGTAAGATCATCACTTGAAATAAGATTGTTATAGTTATAGAAATTGAACCAAAGTTTGAATATGATTATTACCTTGTATTAGAATGATAACCTACTGTAAGAAACAAAGATTTCTTGAGGTTGGATGATCACCTTACAAGATTGGAAGTGAGCTAGCAAACTTGAAAGTATTCTTGATTTTATGTAACTAGAACTTGTAGAAAATATGAAGAACACTTAGAACTTGAAGATAGAACTTGAGAGAGATCAATTAGATGAAGAAAATTGAAGAATGAAAGTGTTTGTAGGTGTTTTTGGTCGTTGGTGTATGGATTAGATATAAAGGATATGTAATTTTGTTTTCATGTAAATAAGTCATGAATGATTACTCATATTTTTGTAATTTTATGAGATATTTCATGCTAGTTGCCAAATGATGGTTCCCACATGTGTTAGGTGACTCACATGGGCTGCTAAAAGCTGATCATTGGAGTGTATATATCAATAGTACATACATCTAAAAGCTGTGTATTGTACGAGTACGAATACGGGTGCATACGAGTAGAATTGTTGATGAAACTGAACGAGGATGTAATTGTAAGCATTTTTGTTAAGTAGAAGTATTTTGATAAGTGTATTGAAGTCTTTCAAAAGTGTATAAATACATATTAAAACACTACATGTATATACATTTTAACTGAGTCGTTAAGTCATCGTTAGTCGTTACATGTAAGTGTTGTTTTGAAACCTTTAGGTTAACGATCTTGTTAAATGTTGTTAACCCAATATTTATAATATCAAATGAGATTTTAAATTATTATATTATCATGATATTATCATGTATGAATATCTCTTAATATGATATATATACATTAAATGTCTTTACAACGATAATCGTTACATATATGTCTCGTTTAAAAATCATTAAGTTAGTAGTCTTGTTTTTACATATGTAGTTCATTGTTAATATACTTAATGATATGTTTACTTATCATAGTATCATGTTAACAATATATATATATATATCCATATATATGTCATCATATAGTTTTTACAAGTTTTAACGTTCGTGAATCACCGGTCAACTTGGGTGGTCAATTGTCTATATGAAACATATTTCAATTAATCAAGTCTTAACAAGTTTGATTGCTTAACATGTTGGAAACATTTAATCATGTAAATATCAATCTCAATTAATATATATAAACATGGAAAAGTTCGGGTCACTACAGTACCTACCCGTTAAATAAATTTCGTCCCGAAATTTTAAGCTGTTGAAGGTGTTGACGAATCTTCTGGAAATAGATGCGGGTATTTCTTCTTCATCTGATCTTCACGCTTCCAGGTGAACTCGGGTCCTCTACGAGCATTCCATCGAACCTTAACAATTGGTATCTTGTTTTGCGTAAGTCTTTTAACCTCACGATCCATTATTTCGACGGGTTCTTCGATGAATTGAAGTTTTTCGTTGATTTGGATTTCATCTAACGGAATAGTGAGATCTTCTTTAGCAAAACATTTCTTCAAATTTGAGACGTGGAAAGTGTTATGTACAGCCGCGAGTTGTTGAGGTAACTCAAGTCGGTAAGCTACTGGTCCGACACGATCAATAATCTTGAATGGTCCAATATACCTTGGATTTAATTTCCCTCGTTTACCAAATCGAACAACGCCTTTCCGAGGTGCAACTTTAAGCATGACCATCTCTCCAATTTCAAATTCTATATCTTTTCTTTTAATGTCAGCGTAGCTCTTTTGTCGACTTTGGGCGGTTTTCAACCGTTGTTGAATTTGGATGATTTTCTCGGTAGTTTCTTGTATAATCTCCGGACCCGTAATCTGTCTATCCCCCACTTCACTCCAACAAATTGGAGACCTGCACTTTCTACCATAAAGTGCTTCAAACGGCGCAATCTCAATGCTTGAATGGTAGCTGTTGTTGTAGGAAAATTCTGCTAACGGTAGATGTCGATCCCAACTGTTTCCGAAATCAATAACACATGCTCGTAGCATGTCTTCAAGCGTTTGTATCGTCCTTTCGCTCTGCCCATCAGTTTGTGGATGATAGGCAGTACTCATGTCTAGACGAGTTCCTAATGCTTGCTGTAATGTCTGCCAGAATCTTGAAATAAATCTGCCATCCCTATCAGAGATAATAGAGATTGGTATTCCATGTCTGGAGACGACTTCCTTCAAATACAGTCGTGCTAACTTCTCCATCTTGTCATCTTCTCTTATTGGCAGGAAGTGTGCTGATTTGGTGAGACGATCAACTATTACCCAAATAGTATCAAAACCACTTGCAGTCCTTGGCAATTTAGTGATGAAATCCATGGTAATGTTTTCCCATTTCCATTCTGGGATTTCGGGTTGTTGAAGTAGACCTGATGGTTTCTGATGCTCAGCTTTGACCTTCGAACACGTCAAACATTCTCCTACGTATTTAGCAACATCGGCTTTCATACCCGGCCACCAAAAATGTTTCTTGAGATCCTTGTACATCTTCCCCGTTCCAGAATGTATTGAGTATCTGGTTTTATGAGCTTCTCTAAGTACCATTTCTCTAATATCTCCAAATTTTGGTACCCAAATCCTTTCAGCCCTATACCGGGTTCCGTCTTCCCGAATATTAAGATGTTTCTCCGATCCTTTGGGTATTTCATCCTTTAAATTTCCCTCTTTTAAAACTCCTTGTTGTGCCTCCTTTATTTGAGTAGTAATGTTATTATGAATCATTATATTCATAGATTTTACTCGAATGGGTTCTCTGTCCTTCCTGCTCAAGGCATCGGCTACCACATTTGCCTTCCCCGGGTGGTAACGAATCTCAAAGTTGTAATCATTCAATAATTCAATCCACCTACGCTGCCTCATATTCAGTTGTTTCTGATTAAATATGTGTTGAAGACTTTTGTGGTCGGTATATATAATACTTTTGACCCCATATAAGTAGTGCCTCCAAGTCTTTAATGCAAAAACAACCGCGCCTAATTCCAAATCATGCGTCGTATAATTTTGTTCGTGAATCTTCAATTGTCTAGACGCATAAGCAATCACCTTCATTCGTTGCATTAATACACAACCGAGACCTTGCTTTGATGCGTCACAATAAATCACAAAATCATCATTCCCTTCAGGCAATGACAATATAGGTGCCGTAGTTAGCTTTTTCTTCAATAACTGAAACGCTTTCTCTTGTTCATCATTCCATTCAAATTTCTTCCCTTTATGCGTTAATGCAGTCAAGGGTTTTGCTATTCTGGAAAAGTCTTGGATGAACCTTCTGTAGTAACCAGCTAGTCCTAAAAACTGGCGTATGTATTTCGGAGTTTTCGGGGTTTCCCACTTTTCAACAGTTTCTATCTTTGCCGGATCCACCTTAATACCTTCTTTGTTCACTATGTGACCGAGGAATTGAACTTCTTCCAACCAAAATGCACACTTTGAAAACTTAGCGTACAATTCTTCCTTCCTCAATACTTCTAACACCTTTCTCAAATGTTCACCGTGTTCTTGGTCATTCTTTGAGTAAATAAGTATGTCATCAATGAAAACAATGACAAACTTGTCAAGGTATGGTCCACACACTCGGTTCATAAGGTCCATGAACACAGCTGGTGCATTAGTTAAACCAAACGGCATGACCATAAACTCGTAATGACCGTAACGTGTTCTGAAAGCAGTCTTTGGAATATCATCTTCTTTCACCCGCATTTGATGATACCCGGAACGTAAGTCAATCTTTGAATAAACAGACGAGCCTTGTAGTTGATCAAATAAGTCGTCGATTCTCGGTAGTGGGTAGCGGTTCTTGATGGTAAGTTTGTTCAACTCTCGGTAGTCGATACACAACCTGAATGTACCATCTTTCTTCTTGACAAACAAAACAGGAGCTCCCCACGGTGATGTGCTTGGTCGAATGAAACCACGCTCTAAAAGTTCTTGTAATTGGCTTTGCAGTTCTTTCATCTCGCTGGGTGCGAGTCTGTAAGGAGCACGAGCTATTGGTGCAGCTCCTGGTACAAGATCTATTTGAAATTCAACGGATCGATGTGGGGGTAATCCCGGTAATTCTTTCGGAAATACACCGGGAAATTCTTTTGCGACGGGAACATCATTGATGCTCTTTTCTTCAGTTTGTACTTTCTCGACGTGTGCTAGAACAGCATAGCAACCTTTTCTTATTAGTTTTTGTGCCTTCAAATTACTAATAAGATGTAGCTTCGTGTTGCCCTTTTCTCCGTACACCATTAAGGGTTTTCCTTTTTCTCGTATAATGCGAATTGCATTTTTGTAACAAACGATCTCTGCTTTCACTTCTTTCAACCAGTCCATACCTATTATCACATCAAAACTCCCTAACTCTACTGGTATCAAATCAATCTTAAATGTTTCGCTAACCAGTTTAATTTCTCGATTCCGACATATATTATCTGCTGAAATTAATTTACCATTTGCTAATTCGAGTAAAAATTTACTATCCAAAGGCGTCAATGGACAACTTAATTTAGCACAAAAATCTCTACTCATATAGCTTCTATCCGCACCCGAATCAAATAAAATGTAAGCAGATTTATTATCAATAAGAAACGTACCCGTAACAAGCTCCGGGTCTTCCTGTGCCTCTACCGCATTAATATTGAAAACTCTTCCGCGGCCTTGTCCATTCGTGTTCTCCTGGTTCGGGCAATTTCTAATAATGTGGCCCGGTTTTCCACATTTATAACAAACTACATTGGCATAACTTGCTCCGACACTACTTGCTCCGCCATTACTCGTTTCGACACCATTTGTTCCTTTCGTTCTATTAACCCCTGGTCCGTAGACCTCACACTTCGCCGCGCTATGACCATTTCTTTTACACTTGTTGCAAAATTTGGTGCAGAACCCCGAGTGATACTTTTCACACCTTTGGCATAGCTGCTTCTGATTGTTGTTGTTGTTGCGGTTATTATTATTGTTGGGATGATTGTTGTAGTTGCTATTGTTGTTGTTGTTGTTGTTGTTGTTGTTGTTGTTGTTGTTGGGCCGTTTGTTGTAGTTGCGATTGATGTTGCGATTGTTGGGATAATTGTTGCGATTATTGTTGTAATTGCTGTTGTTGTTGTATTGGTGATTCTTATCACCGTTTTCCTCCCACTTTCTTTTGACTTGCTTCACATTGGCCTCTTCAGCAGTCTGTTCTTTAATTCTTTCTTCAATCTGGTTCACTAGTTTGTGAGCCATTCTACATGCCTGTTGTATGGAGGCGGGCTCGTGTGAACTTATATCTTCTTGGATTCTTTCCGGTAATCCTTTTACAAACGCGTCGATCTTCTCTTCCTCATCTTCGAATGCTCCCGGACACAATAGGCACAATTCTGTAAATCGTCTTTCGTACGTGGTAATATCAAATCCTTGGGTTCGTAACCCTCTAAGTTCTGTCTTGAGCTTATTGACCTCGGTTCTGGGACGGTACTTCTCGTTCATCAAGTGCTTGAATGCTGACCACGGTAGTGCGTACGCATCCTCTTGTCCCACTTGCTCTAGATAGGTATTCCACCATGTTAACGCAGAACCTGTGAAGGTATGCGTAGCGTACTTCACTTTGTCCTCTTCAGTACACTTACTTATGGCAAACACTGATTCGACCTTCTCGGTCCACCGTTTCAATCCGATCGGTCCTTCGGTTCCATCAAATTCCAAAGGTTTGCAGGCAGTGAATTCTTTGTAGGTGCATCCTACACGATTTCCTGTACTGCTAGATCCAAGGTTATTGTTGGTATGTAGCGCAGCCTGTACTGCGGCTATGTTTGAAGCTAGAAAAGTACGGAATTCCTCTTCATTCATATTCACGGTGTGTCGAGTAGTCGGTGCCATTTCCTTCAAAATAGTCAAATGGAACAAGTTAATCATACAGAATATTAAGAGTAGTTAATAGTATTTCGTAGCATAATATGAACTCATTTATAAAAGATTTTTCTTCATATTAGCGTTTTATAAGTTTAAATTCGGGTAGTACCTACCCGTTAAGTTCATACTTAGTAGCTAATATACAATTCAACTACTACAATTCTATATGAAAAACTGATTGTAATAATATTTCGCGTTCAAACTTTTATACAATATTTTACAAACTTACAATACCGCTTATTTTACATAAAGCATGAAATATAGCACACAATAACTTTGATACAAGATAGTTGTGAAGATAATTCTAGCTAGTACACAAGTCGTTCAGCAAAGGCAATAAAGACACGTAATTCATACGTCCAGAAACAAGTCATGCATTCTGGTTTTACTAGGACTACTTCCCATCCTTGGTCTTGTGGAACATAACCGTTATGGCCGTTGATAAGACAGCGTGTTGTAACATCGTCAAAGGGACGAGGGTTACGTAATGTCCAACAGTCCCGTAACAATCTAAAAACCTCATTTCTTACCCCAATTACCGACTCCGTCACTTGTGGAAACGTTTTGTTTAATAGTTGTAGCCCGATGTTCTTGTTCTCACTTTGGTGAGAAGCGAACATTACTAATCCGTAAGCATAACATGCTTCTTTATGTTGCATGTTAGCCACTTTTTCTAAATCACGAAGTCCTATATTCGGATATACTGAGTCAAAATAATTTCTTAACCCGTTGCGTAAAATAGCATTTGGGTTCCCCGCAATATATGCGTCAAAGTAAACACATCGTAACTTATGGATTTCCCAATGTGATATCCCCCATCTTCCGAACGAAAGCCTTTTATAAACCAAGGCATTCTTGGAACGTTCTTCGAATGTCTTACAAACTGATCTCGCCTTAAATAGTTGTGCCGAGGAATTCTGACCGACTCTAGACAAGATTTCATCAATCATGTCTCCGGGTAGGTCTCTTAAAATATTGGGTTGTCTATCCATTTTGTGTTTTTATACTGTAAAATAGACAAGAGTTAGATTCATAAAAAAAATACTTATTAATACAAGCAATTTTTACATATATCATAAAGCATAAGCACACTATATTACATATATTACACCACACGAATACAACTATCTTATTCCGACTCGCTTGTTTCTTCTTCTTCGGTTTTGGTTCGTTTTGCCAAGTTTCTAGGGATATATGATGTTCCCCTAATACGAGCCGTAATTTTCCACATTGGTTTAGAAAAACCTGGTGGTTTAGAGGTTCCCGGGTCATTGTTACAAGTTAAGGACTTCGGGGGTTGACGATACATATAAAGTTCATCGGGGTTGGAATTAGATTTCTCTATTTTTATGCCCTTTCCCTTATTATTTTCTTTTGCCTTTTTAAATTCAGTTGGGGTAATTTCTATAACATCCTCGGAATTCTCGTCAGAATCCGATTCATCGGAGAATTGGTAATCCTCCCAATATTTTGCTTCCTTGGCGGAAACACCATTGACCATAATTAACCTTGGTCGGTTGGTTGAGGATTTTCTTTTACTTAACCGTTTTATTATTTCCCCCACCGGTTCTATTTCTTCATCCGGTTCCGATTCTTGTTCCGGTTCCGATTCTTCTTCCGGTTCAGACTCTTCTTCCGGTTCCTCTTCGGGAACTTGTGAATCAGTCCATGAATCATTCCAATTTGCATTTGACTCTTCATTATTATTAGGTGAGTCAATGGGACTTGTTCTAGAGGTAGACATCTATCACATAATATCAAACGCGTTAAGAGATTAATATATCACATAATATTCACATGTTAAAAATATATAGTTTCCAACAAAATTTGTTAAGCAATCATTTTTCAAGTAAACACGGTCGAAGTCCAGACTCACTAATGCATCCTAACAAACTCGATAAGACACACTAATGCAAAATTCTGGTTCTCTAAGACCAACGGTCGGATACCAACTGAAATGTCCCGTTCTTATTGATTAAAAACGTTCCATATTAATTGATTTCGTTGCGAGGTTTTGACCTCTATATAAGACGTTTTTCAAAGACTGCATTCATTTTAAAACAAACCATAACCTTTATTTCATCAATAAAGGTTTAAAAAGCTTTACGTAGATTATCAAATAATGATAATCTAAAATATCCTGTTTACACACGACCATTACATAATGGTTTACAATACAAATATGTTACAACAAAATAAGTTTCTTGAATGCAGTTTTTACACAATATCATACAAGCATGGACTCCAAATCTTGTCCTTATTTAAGTATGCGACAGCGGAAGCTCTTAATAAGCACATGAGAATAAACATGCTTAAAACGTCAACAAAAATGTTGGTGAGTTATAGGTTTAACCTATATACATCAAATCATAATAATAGACCACAAGATTTCATATTTCAATACACATCCCATATATAGAGATAAAAATCATTCATATGGTGAACACCTGGTAACCAACATTAACAAGATGCATATATAAGAATATCCCCATCATTCCGGGACACCCTTCGGATATGATATAAATTTCGAAGTACTAAAGCATCCGGTACTTTGGATGGGGTTTGTTAGGCCCAATATATCTATCTTTAGGATTCGCGTCAATTAGGGTGTCTGTTCCCTAATTCTTAGATTACCAGACTTAATAAAAAGGGGCATATTCGATTTCGATAATTCAACCATAGAATGTAGTTTCACGTACTTGTGTCTATTTTGTAAATCATTTATAAAACCTGCATGTATTCTCATCCCAAAAATATTAGATTTTAAAAGTGGGACTATAACTCAATTGCACAGATTTTTACTTCGTCGGGAAGTAAGACTTGGCCACTGGTTGATTAACAAACCTATAACAATATATACATATATATCAAAGTATGTTCAAAATATATTTACAACACTTTTAATATATTTTGATGTTTTAAGTTTATTAAGTCAGCTGTCCTCGTTAGTAACCTACAACTAGTTGTCCACAGTTAGATGTACAGAAATAAATCGATAAATATTATCTTGAATCAATCCACGACCCAGTGTATACGTATCTCAGTATTGATCACAACTCAAACTATATATATTTTGGAATCAACCTCAACCCTGTATAGCTAACTCCAACATTCACATATAGAGTGTCTATGGTTGTTCCGAAATATATATAGATGTGTCGACATGATAGGTCGAAACATTGTATACGTGTCTATGGTATCTCAAGATTACATAATATACAATACAAGTTGATTAAGTTATGGTTGGAATAGATTTGTTACCAATTTTCACGTAGCTAAAATGAGAAAAATTATCCAATCTTGTTTTACCCATAACTTCTTCATTTTAAATCCGTTTTGAGTGAATCAAATTGCTATGGTTTCATATTGAACTCTATTTTATGAATCTAAACAGAAAAAGTATAGGTTTATAGTCGGAAAAATAAGTTACAAGTCGTTTTTGTAAAGGTAGTCATTTCAGTCGAAAGAACGACGTCTAGATGACCATTTTAGAAAACATACTTCCACTTTGAGTTTAACCATAATTTTTGGATATAGTTTCATGTTCATAATAAAAATCATTTTCTCAGAATAACAACTTTTAAATCAAAGTTTATCATAGTTTTTAATTAACTAACCCAAAACAGCCCGCGGTGTTACTACGACGGCGTAAATATGGTTTTACGGTGTTTTTCGTGTTTCCAGGTTTTAAATCATTAAGTTAGCATATCATATAGATATAGAACATGTGTTTAGTTAATTTTAAAAGTCAAGTTAGAAGGATTAACTTTTGTTTGCGAACAAGTTTAGAATTTACTATACTATGTTCTAGTGATTACGAGTTTAGACCTTCGAATAAGATAGTTTTATAGATATGAATCGAATGATGTTATGAACATCATTACTACCTTAAGTTCCTTGGATAAACCTACTGGAAAATAGAAAAATGGATCTAGCTTCAACGGATCCTTGGATGGCTCGAAGTTCTTGAAGCAGAATCATGACACGAAAACAAGTTCAAGTAAGTTCATCACTTGAAATAAGATTGTTATAGTTATAGAAATTGAACCAAAGTTTGAATATGATTATTACATTGTATTAGAATGATAACCTACTATAAGAAACAAAGATTTCTTGAGGTTGGATGATCACCTTACAAGATTGGAAGTGAGCTAGCAAACTTGAAAGTATTCTTGATTTTATGTAACTAGAACTTGTAGAATATATGAAGAACACTTAGAACTTGAAGATAGAACTTGAGAGAGATCAATTAGATGAAGAAAATTGAAGAATGAAAGTGTTTGTAGGTGTTTTTGGTCGTTGGTGTATGGATTAGATATAAAGGATATGTAATTTTGTTTTCATGTAAATAAGTTATGAATGATTACTCATATTTTTGTAATTTTATGAGATATTTCATGCTAGTTGCCAAATGATGGTTCCCACATGTGTTAGGTGACTCACATGGGCTGCTAAGAGCTGATCATTGGAGTGTATATACCAATAGTACATACATCTAAAAGCTGTGCATACGAGTAGAATTGTTGATGAAACTGAACGAGGATGTAATTGTAAGCATTTTTGTTAAGTAGAAGTATTTTGATAAGTGTATTGAAGTCTTTCAAAAGTGTATAAATACATATTAAAACACTACATGTATATACATTTTAACTGAGTCGTTAAGTCATCGTTAGTCGTTACATGTAAGTGTTGTTTTGAAACCTTTAGGTTAACGATCTTGTTAAATGTTGTTAACCCAATATTTATAATATAAAATGAGATTTTAAATTATTATATTATCATGATATTATCATGTATGAATATCTCTTAATATGATTTATATACATTAAATGTCTTTACAACGATAATCGTTACATATATGTCTCGTTTAAAAATCATTAAGTTAGTAGTCTTGTTTTTACATATGTAGTTCATTGTTAATATACTTAATGATATGTTTACTTATCATAGTATCATGTTAACTATATATATATCCATATATATGTCATCATATAGTTTTTACAAGTTTTAACGTTCGTGAATCACCGGTCAACTTGGGTGGTCAATTGTCTATATGAAACATATTTCAATTAATCAAGTCTTAACAAGTTTGATTGCTTAACATGTTGGAAACATTTAATCATGTAAATATCAATCTCAATTAATATATATAAACATAGAAAAGTTCGGGTCACTACAATATGTGGCGTGAAGCCCTTTTGAAATGTTGGTTATCGTATTCGCGGAAATTGGCACTTGTGTAAATTTTGTTAAGCTAGAATCAACATCAGACTCGAGCCGTGCCGCGGCCCTGAGGGGCGCGCTGCGGGTTAACTGAAGGTATTTCGTATGCCCGAGAGACATATTAAATTAATGTGGCTAATATGTTATGATCCAAGTCGGGTCATACCCAATAACAAGCTTACCAACACTTTATGAATATTTATCTTGACGATTGGTTCGTTAAATAAATACGCGACACTTGGATTATAGAAAATGGGTTTTCTAAAATATAATCACTTGATGTAAATTATTTGGATAATTTATATATGACATGGATTGAATTATTTATAGGTTTAAATAATTATGTTGTGTTATACTTTATAAATTGGTTTATAAAGTACAAGTACTAAATATTTACAAGGGCTTTTATATCAAGTTTTTATATAAACAACAATTAGTTTTATATAAATAACAACTTAATATAAAGATGGCATGGGATGGTGGTTTTAGAGACCCAAGGTTGACAACCCATGCTAACTTTTGGTACTTCCTATGACACACTCATTCATGTGCATGCTAGACACTTTTAACCAAGTAATTTTTGACTCAAGTTGGTACTTGAAAGTTATTGATGCAGCTCACTCCTTCCTGAATGATGCTGGTCGTTTTTCTCAGCTTGTGGAGGCTGAATTCTGGCCGAAATTCAAGTGTCAAAAAGGGTGTCATTGAGCTTGGTAATCTAGCTAATTAATTCCATGTTGAAGATGCATATGATCCAAGGTTTCAAAGACCAATATATGCATTCAAACATATCAAACAACTTGCAAAACTGCTCTCAAATTCTGTCCAGATCAGGTCGTGATCTTTGAGCAGCAAGAAAGGGTTCTTAACTTCATTTTGCAAGTCCATTTCAAGTGTCAACAAATCCTAACCAAAGTACAAGTTGTTGGGTTATTGCTTGGGGTATTACAACTTGAGGTTTCATGTTTTGGAACTCAATTCATCATCATCATTCTCTTCATTTTCTGCTCTCCAATTCAGCCCTCAAATCTTTGAGGAGGTATAATCTATATTCTTACTTCCTTGTTAATTATATGTAAGCTTATTTTCATGACTTGATACATACATGGAATTCAACTTAATAAATGGCTTAACATATAAACTAGTTTTCTTAATAATCATGCTTCCGTTGCTAAAACTATAACACAAATTGGTTTTGTGATTATGAATACATTAAGAACTAGTACATATGTTGAATTCCATCAATGGTATCTAGAGCCGAAGTCTATGAAATATGCTTCTTATATATGGTCTTTAAAACCCACCAACTTTGCATTTTATTAACATGCATGAATGTAGAATGCAAAATTGATGGATTTGGGTGGGTATGAGGTCTAGGCCGAAATCTTGAGGGTTCCAAAAGTGGTTTTGGGTTTGCCATTTTGTTCATACTTGGTTGTATGATGATGTTCACAATCATAGCCATGACCTTATGTTTGAATGAATTTTGATTTATTATTCATTTGATATGGTTGTAATATTCATTCAATTTGGTTTGTAATAATTCATTTGGTTATGTAATTTATTTTATATTTGGCATGTAAAATAGATTAGGTTGTATTTTCATTTTCTAGAAAAAATGTATTAGGATATATTTTTTTTTTGTAAAAAGAAAATGAAGATGCAAGAGATGGAATCAAAGGAAGAACACATGAAGAAGCATTTGGATGCAAGATTAAGTGGGAGTGGTAAAATCTCTTACTTTGTGTTATGACCCATAACCCGGTGGCATTTTGTTTTCGGCTAAACAAAATGCCTACCAAAAGGCTTGATTGTGAACATATTGTTTTGCATGCATGGTTGTGTTTTGTGTGATTGTGGATTATATATACTATTGCTACAAGTTAATCACACAAGTTAACAACAAGCAAAACGAAAATTTAAAATGGTTAAATATAAATGGCAAAAAGGACCTTAATAAATGGTTATTAAGAATAAGAACAAGGATATGATCACATATATATAAAATGGTTTATATCAAGTAATTGGCTAATTACAAGACATGAAAATGGTTTTTCATAAGTACCATACACTAAATGGATGTTGGTGTATGGCATAAAAGTTTTCTAAAACTAGAATTAACGAAAACTTAAAATCCCTTTTACATACAAGGTAAACAAGTTTAACGCCATCCTTTTGCGCAACACTTAAACATATTAGGGAACTCATGATGGGATAAAGGTCACCTAACCGTCATGAACAAACTAATGTGGTTAAGGTGAATTTGACATGCTTGCGGGATAAAGGTCACCTAACCACTTGTATGTTAAGTTCACATGTTTACACAAGTAGGAGGACTTGATTTGGGAATCATGAACTTAGGGTCACCGAAGCATGAGGAACAAATAGGAGTTGATGGGATAAATATGCCATGCAAAAGGATTGCATGATCCCATACCTTAGAAGTTGCAAAAGGATTGCAATTGTCATAGAATGACTACCTAGCTAAATCAAATAACGGGATAAAGGTCACCTAACCGAAATTTGGTTTACTGTTGGATTCTAAAATTTAACATGGATCAATTAAATTAAAAGGGTATTGATTGTTAAATTATAAATCAATTCTTAAACAAACTTTGTCAAATTTTGTAGATTGCCGCTAATAACAAACAACAACATTCCAAACGCACCAATCAACTTTAATAACCTATCATTGAGGTCCATCCTCGGAAAGGAAAATAACTCCCAATCCATTTCATCTTATGTACTAAAGATGAAAAGCCTTATTGATCGATTGAACCGTCTAAATTGTAACATGTCTAATGGATTAGCCACGGTCCTTATCCCCGACTCTTTGTCAAAAAGGTTTGACACATTCATGTTGAATTACAACATGAATGGTTGGGATAAAAGCATTGGCAAATTACATGCCATGCTTAAGACGGCCAAATAAAGCATGGGTAAAAGGGCTTCACCTGTGCTTATGATCAAAGAAGGTGGGTCTAAGAACAATTCAACTTCTAAGCCAAAGGTGGCTAAGAGAAAAGGACCCGCCTACAAAGGCAAGGACAAAAGAAAAAGGAAGTTGGTTAACCCAACCAACATAAATAAAAGCAAAAGGTTGCCGGACAAGCAAACCCCAAGGAAGATCCGTGCTTTGGTTGCGTTGTGATAGGTCACTGGAAATGCAACTGCTCGGCCTACCTAAAGGAGTTGAAAACAAAGAGGGATGCAGGGCAAACCTCAGGTAATGTATATATGAAATACATTGAGCTTAGTATTACTTCTTCTACTATATGGGTATTAGACACAGGATGTGGAACTCATATTTGCAATTCATTGCAAGGGTTTAAAAGAAGTAAACTAAATGCGGGAACAAAAGTCTCTACATGGGAATGGTGCAAAGGTGCACGTAAAAGCTCAAAGAGACTTTATGTTAAAGCTTTAAACTGGATTGAAGCTAATTTTGAAAAATGTTTTGTATGCACCTCTATTGACACGAAACATTATTTCAGTTTCCCGTTTAAGACAATATGGTTTTAATCTTAATTTCATTAATGATGATATCCATGTTTCTTTAAATGATATGTTCTATTTTAAGGCTTCGCCTTTAAATGGTATTTATGAATTGGTTCATGATAACACATCATTTGATTGCTCAATATACCAAGCAAGCACCAAGAAACTCAAAAGGGATTTGAGTGATTCCTACTTATGGCATTGTCACCTTGGTCACATAAACAAGAATCGAATGCATACACTTCAAAAGAAAGGTCTTTTATAATCAAGTGAGCTGGATTCATTTGATGTATGTGAATCTTGTTTACAAGGAAAAATGACTAAAGCACCTTTCAAAGGGACCTATGAAAGGGCTAAAGGCTTATTGGGATTAATACATTTGGATGTATATGGACCCTTTAAGCCCATGACTAGGAATGGTGAAAGATACTTCGTTACTTTCATTGATGACTTCAGTCGTTTCGGATATGTCTACTTGTTAAAACATAAGGATGAAACTTTTGAAGCATTCAAAGAATATCAAAACGAAGTACAAAACAACTCAACAATACATTTTGGGGTTATTGTCTTTGCTCCGCGGCTCGTATTCTAAATATGGCCCCAACCAAGAAAGTGGAATGAACTCCTCATGAGATATGGTTTGGAAAACCTCCATCTCTATCATACTTAAAGGTATAGGGATGTGAAGCTTATCCTAAGCACTACATCCCTAATAAGTTAAATGATCGATCCACGAAGTGTATCTTCATAGGATATCCCAAGGATGATAAGGGATACTATCTCTATGATCCAATCGAGCAAAATCTTTTATTGCTCGAAAGGTAGAATTCCTTGTAGCTAAGTTCCTTATGGAAGGTAATAGTGAAAGGAAGATAGATCTTGAATAGGTTCAAGATCAAGGAGATGATACACAATTGGTTGACACTAGCACTCAACATGAAAATGTTGAGAATGATCAAATGGATGATCAAAGTATACAAAACGTTCGTAGATCTGGTAGGATTAGTAATTCTCCTGAGAGATTTGGATTCTCGTGGATGGTTGCTATGTGGTTTATTTGGATGAACCAACTAACTACCAAGATGCTTTATCAAGGTCTGATAAAGATAAATGGCAGGAAGCCATGAACGTTGAGATGCAATCCATGTATGACAACCAAGTTTGGGAATTGGTTACACAACCTACTAATCCAAGTTAGTTGATTGTAAATGGCTTTTCAAGGAGAAAACTAAGATGCATGGAAACTTGGATACATATATAAAGTATGCAAGTTTAAGAAATCAATCTACGGATTGAAACAAGCATCAAGAATGTGAAATCATCGTTTTAATGATTTGGCTTCATTAATAAAGGTGATGAAGCTTATGTATACAAGAAAGCTAGTGGGAGCACTATCATGTTCCTTATACTATATGTGGATGATATATTATTATTTAGAAATAATATTCCGCAAATGCAAGGATTTAAAACTTGGCTAAGTAGCAGCTTCTCCATTTAGGATCTTGGAGAAGCACAATACATTTTGGGGAAAAGGATCTACAGGGATAGATCCAAGAAATTGATAGGTTTGAATCAAAGTGCATACATTGAAAGGACTTGAAAAGGTTCAAGATGAAAACTCTAAGAAAGGTTTGGTACCTTTTCAAAGAGGAACGCTTCTCAGTTCATCTCAGTGCCCCACCACGAAAGATGAACAAGAAAGCATAAAAATGTCCCATATGCGTCTGTTATTGGGTCAATCATGTATGCGATGATATGCACTATATCGGATGTGTCATGCGCTCTTAGCATGACAAGTAGATACCAGAATAACCCGGGAAACAGTCATGGGACTGTAGTTAAAAGTATATTGAAATACCTTAAAAGGATTAAGGATATGTTTCTAATATACGGGTCTGGTGAGGAGGAACTCGCTGTAAAAGGTTACATGGACGCGAGCTTCAAAACTGATCGAAATGATTCTCGATCACAATCCGGTTATGTCTTCATTTTAAATGGAGGTGCGGTCTCTTGGAAGAGTTTAAAACATAATGTTGTTGCTTTATCCACTACAAAATCAGAGTACATCGCCGTCTCAGGACACTCTTGAGATCTTTTGTGATAACGAAGGTGTGATTGCTCAAATCAAAGAACCTCGTGCTCACCAAAAGACACGTCACATTGAGCGGAGTTTCAACTACATAAGAGATGAAGTTGAAAAGGGAAAGATATGTACTCGCAAAGTTCACACAGATCTTATTATAGCGGATCCACTCACGAAGCTCTTACATGGAGCAAAACATGAAGGACATGTTTGTGCATTAGGGCTTCGATATTCTAGTGATTGGTCATGATCTGTTTTAAGTATTGTAACGGAACGAATTGGTTCAAACTCATTAATATAATTATTGGTTAGTTTATTTTGAGTTATGTTCCTATTTTGCATATTTTATCCATGAATAAGACATTATTCTAAATTCCGTAGTCGATCACATTTGTGGGAGCAAGTGTGAGGTTTAGACTATTATGAACTTGGATTGGTATACATTCACGGAATGAATGTAGGGCAAGGTTGCTACCAAGGTTCATAGATATTTGTGGGATACAAATATTGGTTATCCATGAATAAGTTATTATTCTAAATTCCGTAGTCGATCACATTTATGGGAATGAGTGTGAGGTTTAGACTATTATGAACTTGGATTGGTATACATTTACGGAATGAATGTGGGGCAAGGTTGCTACCAAGGTTCATAGATATTTGTGGGATACAAATATTGGAAGACCCGCTCTCAAGATTTACTGTATGGAGCCTTTGTGGTTGATCACATGTAATCTTGAGTAAAGGCGAATATCATCGTATCCTCTGACCTGAGATACATATTGGGTCCTGATATTCATCGAGTATTATGCCTTGATTCTTTCCTTGCTATTCTGAAATATGGTAGTACATAAGGAAGAACTCAGGTATAATACAAAAGTGTGTATCTAGGACGTATGTAGTCAAGATGGAATTTGTCCCTCTTATTCATTGAGAGTCAGATGTCTAAGGCCTGATAAAGTTAAATCTATAAGAGAGTGATCACTCTGTATCTCTTGGATTTGACATGACATCTAGGATGAAAGGATATAATGATAAGATTCACCTATATATCAGTTCGAGTAGGGAGCTCGAAGGGGATGATGTTATTGATTGGCACAAAGTCATAACATATTAGGGGTGATGGACAGTGTGTTAGGCTGTATCCATCACTTGCATTAATTTCTTATGTTTCTCATGCAAGTGGGAGATTGAAGGTATTTCGTATGCCCGAGAGACATATTAAATTAATGTGGCTAATATGTTATGATCCAAGTCGGGTCATACCCAATAACAAGCTTACCAACACTTTATGAATATTTATCTTGACGATTGGTTCGTTAAATAAATACGCGACACTTGGATTATAGAAAATGGGTTTTCTAAAATATAATCACTTGATGTAAATTATTTGGATAATTTATATATGACATGGATTGAATTATTTATAGGTTTAAATAATTATGTTGTGTTATACTTTATAAATTGGTTTATAAAGTACAAGTACTAAATATTTACAAGGGCTTTTATATCAAGTTTTTATATAAACAACAATTAGTTTTATATAAATAACAACTTAATATAAAGATGGCATGGGATGGTGGTTTTGGAGACCCAAGGTTGACAACCCATGCTAACTTTTGGTACTTCCTATGACACACTCATTCATGTGCATGCTAGACACTTTTAACCAAGTAATTTTTGACTCAAGTTGGTACTTGAAAGTTATTGATGCAGCTCACTCCTTCCTGAATGATGCTGGTCGTTTTTCTCAGCTTGTGGAGGCTGAATTCTGGCCGAAATTCAAGTGTCAAAAAGGGTGTCATTGAGCTTGGTAATCTAGCTAATTAATTCCATGTTGAAGATGCATATGATCCAAGGTTTCAAAGACCAATATATGCATTCAAACATATCAAACAACTTGCAAAACTGCTCTCAAATTCTGTCCAGATCAGGTCGTGATCTTTGAGCAGCAAGAAAGGGTTCTTAACTTCATTTTGCAAGTCCATTTCAAGTGTCAACAAATCCTAACCAAAGTACAAGGTGTTGGGTTATTGCTTGGGGTATTACAACTTGAGGTTTCATGTTTTGGAACTCAATTCATCATCATCATTCTCTTCATTTTCTGCTCTCCAATTCAGCCCTCAAATCTTTGAGGAGGTATAATCTATATTCTTACTTCCTTGTTAATTATATGTAAGCTTATTTTCATGACTTGATACATACATGGAATTCAACTTAATAAATGGTTTAACATATAAACTAGTTTTCTTAATAATCATGCTTCCGTTGCTAAAATTATAACACAAATTGGTTTTGTGATTATGAATACATTAAGAACTAGTACATATGTTGAATTCCATCATTAACAAGCAAATTGGCTGTCAAGGGTTTTAATGGTCCTGACCATTTGGGAATGAGTTAAGCCGCGCCGCGGCTAGGCTGACCGCGCCGCGGGTTAAGCCTGTCAGGACAGGTTGCCTTTCTTTTACAAAAAAAATTTTATTTTGCGTTGGTTAACGGGTTGTGTCGTTACAAGTGGGTAATGGGAATCGAGCTTCTGTTGAAGCTATTAGTTCCTATGAGCTTACTTATCAAGTGGTCTTATTGTTTTGTTGGAATAATGACATTACGCTCGTAGTAATATGAGCAACATAGTTTGAAATATGCACGTGATAGTATTTTCGAAATTGATATTCATGGTGTGATTTCAAATGAGACATTTGTGTATACCAGTACCGCCAAATGATTCAAGCAAGAATTGAATAAGACATATCTATGACATTCTCATCGTAGACTGTTAGGACCCCGAAGTTGTATAGTGTTAATGTGAAATATGCTTAAATGAAGGTTCCTTAGAAGAGGGCTATATAAGGAACCTAAGTAGTCCTAATTAGATAGCCATTGCATTGTAAACGAGTCTCCTCATACCGAGTCTCCTTCACTCTTACCGAATCTCATTCTAACTTGTCTTTTCTTCTAATCTCAACATGATCTGACCTATCATTTGGTATCAGAGCTTCCAGGGAGTGATATTACATCACTAGATCGATCCAGAGATTGAAGATTACAGAATCTGAGCACTCTCGGTATATTGAATCAGATTCGGTATATTCAAATCTGATAATCGGATGTTCAGATTCTTGTGATAAGTTCAGTGAAGGTGTATTAGGTTGATTAGAAAGAGTTTCGATCATCATTACAGCTTTTTAACATCAATCATGAAGAATCAAGTTGATTTTTAGAGTTCGTGGCTAAAACTCTCAGTATTGATCAATTCCAGCTTGATTCTGTATTTAATAAAGGTTTGAGGTTTTAGTTGTGATCGTGAGGTGTTTAATCACATTTATGACGATTTAATTTCATCAATTCTTCAAGTTTTGAAGAGTTGATCTACATTCGGTATCGTAACTGCCATACTGAATCTACTTCAAAGTTGTTAATTCTAATTATGTGTTGCAGATTGTGGTGTGTTTGTGATTCTATCACATTCGGTTTGATCATACGCAGCTAATTGGTGTGGTTTGAGAAAGGATTTGATTGAATTTCTAAGTTTTCATACTTAGACTCGGTATTGTCAACTGCTACAGTTGACATTCGGTATAAAATACATTCGGTATCTTTAATATTTTGTGTGATACTAACTTGTTTCCTTGTGTAGCAAGGTTACCGAATCTAATTCAAAGAAATTGGATAGTGTTTGCATTAAAATCATACAGAATTTGACTACTGAGTCAAATACCGAACCAGAGTCTTGGTATCACTTAATTTATTGGTTTTAAGTGTTCTAAAGCTTTAAATCTTGTGGCTATTGAATCCATACAGAATGTGAGTGTGTTACTTGTGTTACTGATTAGTTTCTGATACAGAATCTGGTTTACCAAATATCTACCGAATCTGCTATAGTACCGAACCACTTACCGAATCTGCTACAGTACCGAATCAGATACCGATTCTGACATTTTTGTTAGATTATTGTGATTTTTCATCCTAGATTTGTGTAATACCGAATCCTTACCGAATCTACCTCAATTTCAAGATGTCTACTCAGGATACTTTGATCATTGGATCAGATTCCCGTCCTCCACTGTTGTTTGATGGCAAGTACACTCAGTAGCTTCACCGTATCACTCAGTATATAGACTACAAGGGTGAGAAAGCAAAGTACATATGTGCTTCTCTGAGAGATGGTCCAGTTGTGGATTATCATCCGGATACTGGTATGCCAATTCCAGTCTATGAACTTTCTGGTGAAAAACATGAGAGAGCTCAGGGTGACATAGAGGCAAAGAACATTGTTATGCAAGCTATCCCATATGAGTTGTTTGAAAATGTTGATAGCAACACCACAGTAAAAGATATATGGGATGAGATCAAACGACAGCAAGAAGGTTATGACATGTCAGATGTTACTAAACTGAATAAGGCTTTAGGATTTTATGATGATTTCATGCAGGAACCCGAAGAACAACTCAAGGATACCTATCGTCATTTCAATGTTGTCCTCAATGAGTTTAAAAGGTGCAAGATCATAAAAGTAAATGCTAAAGTCAACATGAAATTTCTCAAAAAGCTCAATGTTGATTGCCTTCCTTATGGAACCATTGTTCGATCTTCCAAAGAGATTGACAAATTGACTATTCATGAGCTTGTTGGAGTTCTTATACAATACCAACCTGAAGTGTCTAAACTTTAAGAAGGAAGGAAAGAGTCATCTCCAAGTTATCCTCTTGCTCTCATTGCCAAAAAGAAGAGTAAATCATTTACGACTTCCAAAAGCTTGTCCAAGAAAGTGCTTATTGAAGAATCAACTGATTCTGAAGAGTTGAATCTTTCTGATGTTGATGATTCTTACCTTGAATTAGTCAAGATGTTAGCCATGTTCACCAAAGCCTTAAACAAACACAAGTTTAAAGGCAAATCAAGCAATCAATGCAAGAACTCATCTTCATCCTCCTGCTACAAGAAACCTGATCAATCAACACAACAACGTGCTGATGAATCCAAGAAGGATGATTTAATCTGTTTCAATTGTGGCAAAGCTGGTCATTTTTCTCGTGAGCGCAAGATGCCTAAGAAAAAGGATGCAGCTTACTACAAGAAGAAAATGTTGATGGCAAAGATTGTGGAAACAGGAGGAGAGCTGAAACCGGTTGATGATACTTGATTTAACTAGACTGATGATTCAGATTTAGAGGTGGAACATGCAACTGTTTGCAAGGTGACCAAGCTCATCAAAGCAAAGGAAGCAATGGAGAATTCTGACTCAACATCTGATGACGATGAGGTACAATCATCTGAAATCTCAACTAATTTTATAAAAGTGCAAAATGACATGATGAAGAATCTGGTCTCAATGTCAAAAGAAGTTAAAGGTTTAAATTTTGAAAACAAGGTTTTGAAAGATAAAATCAAACTTTCTGAGATCAGAACATCTTCATCTAAATTACAATTGGAATTGTAAAGAATTGAATGTTCAACTCAGATCCACCAAAACTGAGTTGGAAGATCTTAAAAAATCAATTCATCCGATTAAAGTTGAAAGGACAGATTATCGTCTAAAAACGAAATGACTTGCAGAAAAAGTTCAATTTTTAGAAAAAGATCTTTCTGATTTGAAAACTCAACATGAACCCATACTTGCAAAGCTAAACAAGAAAATTATTCAATTGGAAAACACAATAATTGAGAAGAACACTGAAATTTCTTCATTGTCAAAAGAGTCTCTTCAAATGAAAGCTCAACTTGCTTGATATGAGAAAAAACTCTATCGTACAGAGCAATCTAAAGCTATCATTGGTATGGAACTTTCAAAACAAACAATTTTCATGAATAGACCAAAAACGATTCATGGTGAAAAGTGGGGGTTGGGTTATGAAGATCCTCAAATTTTAGATAATGTTTCCAAAAAGATTCCAGGACTATATCATTCTGATTGCTTTCAAGTTGGTTTAGCATCTCGTATTGCACATGCTTATGATGCTGATTTTGATGATATTATTGTTAATCGCAAATCTAGGAAATACCATCAAATTAGCTTAATGTATGAGAAAATCAATGCTAAAATGGGTAAATCAAATCATGATTTCTTGAAGGAACTTGTTGAAACTGAAAAGAATATGCAATGTGAAAATTATGTGCCTAAGTGTAGACTGGTTTATATCCCTACACTCATGCTAGAGAAATACATTTTAATGTTTGAGAATGAAGTGTTTAACAAACCTAGTTCTAGCATTATTGCCATAGATGAGGTGTTTGATGAACCTACTTTTGATGTGAAACCAATTCTACCGGCCTTACCTGCATGTTATGATGATGTTTTCTATGAAGACCTAGCACATGAACTAACTGTCTTCTTTGAGACAGAATCCCTAGGTCAAACTGATTTAGATGTAAAGGTAGAACCTCGAGATGAACCAACTGTTGAAAACTTGATAGACTTTGATGCAACAATTGATCCTTTGAATGAATTTTACGCTAGCATACCCGCTTTACATATTTTGAGTCGTAAGGTAGATAGACTGGAAAAGGAAAATGTTGAATTGCAACTTAAGTGTCAATCCATAGAACAAATGCTTGCTTTGTGTGATAAATTGCCTCCACTTCCTAAGAAAGAATGTACTTATGACTTTAAGGAAAGTGAAGTGATAGTTCTTGCTGAGGAATTTTTCTTGAGATTAAAAGCTTAAAACAAAAGATAATTCAACTGAAACAGGCTAACACACTAAAGAAATCATCTTCTGTTGAAACTAATGTGTCTGAATGTGTTGGTGGGATTACTAAGATGGGGAAGGGGACATCAACATCTAAGGATGCAAAACCCATTACTATTCTTAAAAACCCAATACTTTCTCAATTTAGTAAATGTGTTTCAAAAGTTGCACCTTCAACTCAATTTGTTGTCAAGAAGGTTCATTCTCAAAATGGTTCTATGTCAACTGAAAAGATTCCTATGATTCCAATGTTAAATAAATCAAAGGAGAGTCTTTTAACAAGATCAGTCAAGTCTACACAACACACGAGTCCAAAACCTAATTTGAGTGAGTATGATGCAAAGGAACGTAAAATCAAATTAGACATTTTGCAAAATCAATCATCTCATGTGTCAACTGAAAAGTTTGGACATATAACTTATAGAGGTGTTTTTCGTATCACAGGTCATAATCCAAATTTGACTTACAAGTCTGTATGGGTTCCTAAGTCCACGACTAAGAAAGTAGCAAACAAACCAAAGCAATCTGCTAGTCGACCTAGGAAATCATCACATGTTTTTCAATTTTCGTCTGTAAACAAAACTTGTGCATGGAATAAGTTGTGTGTTAAGACTTCTGATGACATTGTAAAACTTGATATTGCATATGATGCTTCATGTAATGTGGTTTTAAATGATGCTTTATTGTCTAAATTGCATGTGGCTTTATGTGATTATCTCATTGTTGATCCAAAGTTTGTTGTTGGTACTAACCGTAGAGGAGCCAAGAAACTTTAGGTACCTAAACTCTAGGAAATTAACGTTTAACAGGGTTTCAACATATGTGTTTGGTATATCAATTTCGGTTGTTCTCGACACATGACGGGCGATAAATCCTTGCTTGTCAATTTCGTTGACAAATTCCTAGGAACGGTTAATTTTGGAAATGATGAGATTGCAGCAATAACGGGTTATGGAGATTTTGTGAAAAATGGTTTTTGAACAACTCAGTTCAAAACCCGATCCTAACCTGGCTACTACTTCCACGCAACGTTCAATTTTCTTCAAGAAGGGTGTTCCTACGGTAACAACAGAGGAACTTGATATCTTGTTTGATAGTCTTTATGCTCCGCAATGGAATTCAAATGTTCAAGCCGTACCGGTCACACCATCACAGTCAACTACTGTGGAGACTCAATCAAGTCTTTTTGATGAAGATACAATACCAACTGTTGCTTCTTCAACCTCCCTCTTACCTCCTATTATTGATAATCTTGAATCAATTCAAGATTCATCCGTTGATACAACTCCAGTTGTTTCTCCAGATACTCAAATGAATCCATTAGAAAGTGTTACATCAGCTCAAGTGGATCAAGGCTCAACGTCAACAACGGTTGATGTTTCCATAGATACCACTGATGTACAACCACTTCCACATAACAACTGATGGACTAAAAGTCATCCAATAGATCTTATTATTGGTTATGCATTTGCTCCAGTCTCAACTCGAAGGGCTACTCGGAATATGTCTATACACTGCCTTTCTTAGTAAGATTAAACCAACAACGATTGCTCAAGCTTTACTAGATCCAAACTGGGTGGTTGCAATGCAAGAAGAGATCAATCAATTTGAATGGTTAAAAGTATGGCGATTAGTTCCAAGACCAACCGGTCAACGATCAATAGGGGTTAAGTGGGTTTTTAAGAACAAGAAGGATTCTGATGGAATTGTGGTTCGAAACAAGGCACGTCTTGTGGCTAAGGGATATCGACAACAAGAGGGTATTGATTATGATGAAACGTTTGCTCCAGTTGCTAGGATTGAGGCTATTCATTTTTTCCTTGCATTTGCTTCTCATATGAAGTTCACGGTGTTTCAAATGGATGTCAAAACTGCTTTTCTAAACAGTCATCTTCAAGAGGAAGTTTATGTTGATCAACCATAAGGATTTGTCGATCCCATTCATCCAAACCACGTCTACTACTTGGAGAAAGCTTTGTATGGTCTAAAGCAAGCACCGCGTGCATGATACGAGACCTTAACAAAGTATTTACTGGATAATGGCTTCTCTCATGGAACGATTGATACAACGCTATTCATCCGTAAAAACCATGGTCACATTCTCTTGGTTCAAATTTACGTTGATGACATTATTTTTGGTTCCATGTCCCCAGCCTTATGCAAAGAATTTGGTGACCTTATGGCCAACAAATTCGAAATGAGCATGCATGACCAGCTTAATTTCTTCTTGGGTTACAAGTAAAACAATTACCAAACGGGATTTTTATCAGTCAAACAAAGTATATCAATGATATGCTAAAACATTTTAAAATGACTGCTTTAAAACCAATGACAACCCCAATGAGGACTTTACTGGATGCTGATGCTAATGGGGAACCCTTTGACATTTTGCTTTATCGAAGTATGGTTGGTTCTTTAATATATCTGACTGCAAGTAGACCAGATATTACACTTGCTGTAACTGTCTGTGCCCGCTTTCAGTCGAACCCTAAGAAATCTCACTCCAAAGCGGTTGTTAGGATTTTCCAGTACCTTAAAGGTACACCTAACCTTGGAATCTGGTATCCTCTTGGATCCAATTTCAATCTCACTGCTTATACTGATGCAGATCATGGCGGTTGCCATGTTGATAGAAAGAGCACATCTGGATCAATTCAGATGTTGGGGAATAGGCTAGTTGGTTGGTCATCCAAAAAGCAGAACTGTGTGTCTTTATCAACAGCTGAGTCTGAGTATATTGCTGCAGCTCTTTGTTGTTCACAAGTTTTGTGGATGCAAACTCAACTTCTGGACTATGGCTTTAAGATTTCTAAGACCACAATTTACTGTGATTCACAAAGTGCTATTGCAATTACAAGCAACCCGGTCCAGCATTCTAAGACTAAACACATAGATATCCGTTATCATTTCATTTAGGACCATGTAGAAAAAGGGGATGTAGAGTTATACTTTGTGCCTACCAAAGTGCAATTAGCTGATATGTTCACTAAGCCCTTAGATGAACTTAGGCTAAAGTTCTTGATCAAAGAGATTGGCATGGTGAAATATAGTGCTTGACATTTCTTAGATCTTTTGGGACTTCTAATTGGGATCTTGTGTTTAGGGGGAGTAGATACTTTCTAGGAGGAGCAACTGATTTCTTCTGCTTTAGATAACATCTTTCAAGGGGGAGCTTTTAGATTTTTGTTAACTTCCTGGGTTTATTTTTCAATGGTTACGAAAGGAGGAGGTAACTCATTGATATCATATTTCAAGGGGGAGTTAATTTATTTTCTTGGGAACATATCAAAATGGTGATTTCATTTCTGTATATCATATTTTGAGGGAAGAAAATGGCAGAAAATGAAAAGAAAATTGATTTTCAAAAAGTGAATTTCATAAACTCTTTGTTTTATATCTGAAATAATTCACTAAGGCTTGTATACATCTCAGTATGCAACCCGTTTTATCAATTGGTATCACTGAAGATTTGTACTTTGTACATAATTCATAGTTTTTCTAAGTACAAATCTTGTTTTGAGAAAATACATAAAAAATTGAAAAGTTAAAATCCAAAAAGATTTGAATTTTACCGAATAAATGCTATTTTTAGCATTATACCGAATCTGACAACCAACTGCACAGATTCGGTAAGTTCAAAATTTTCAAAAATTGTCTCAGAAATATTTTTCATTAAAAATGTGATAATCTTGAATGATTTTTGATAAAGATGATGGAATTTGACAATCTTTTAAACAAACATGTTCTACATATTAACAAAGTTCATAAAACCCATTTTATGAAGATTAAAGTAAGCGGAAGCATGCAAAGCACATGTTATATTTTATCCATTTTAAAAGACAAATTCCATAAATATATCAAGTCTTGAAGATATGCTTACAAGTATAAGAGCTAGTAAGAAGGTTATACCTACTCCAAGTTAGGAGGTAAAAATGGGTGAAGATGATGAAGAAGATGATGAACAAGAAAGCTTCTTACTTGAAGCCTCAAGCCTTGTATACCCACAAGCTACCAATAATCAACACCATTCTTGAAATGGTTAGGATTTTAGACACCAAGTATTAGCTTCAAACAAAATTTTGAACCCTTTTTCTTGCTTGAAATTTTAGGCCAAATGGAGCAAGAGAGGAGAGAAATGTTTTGCTAATTTTGAATATTACTTGAGAATGGATTAGTGTGTGAGAGAATGAACTTGCATGCCCTTAAACAAAGAGAAAGTTTAATGCCACACTCAAGCATGGGTGGTTTGTCTTGGGAGCCCAAAACCGCCACCACCCATGCTCCCTTTTTTTTTTTTTTTGCAACATCTTTTAAATACTTGTACATGTTGTTAATTACTTGCTATTATATTTTATAAATCCCTTTTATAAAATATAACTCCAATTAATAGTTTAAGTACTTATAAACCATCAAATATATTATTAAGCAAGTATAAAAGGGGTTGTAGCTTCTACTTTTATAATCCTTTTATAAAATGTAGAACACACATTAATTGTTTAACCACTTAAACAATTAAATCCATTATATATATAAATTATCCAAATAATTTTATCTCAAGTTATTTATATTTTAGAAAACCAATTTTCTAAAATTTAAGTGTCGAGTATTCACTTGATGATCCAATCGTTAAGATAAATATTTATAAGGTGTTGATAAGCTTGTTATTGGGTATGACCCGACTTGGATCATAACATGTTAGCCACATTAGTTTAATATGTCTCTCGGGCATATGAAATACCTTCAATCTCCCACTTGCACGAGAAACATAAGAAATTAATGCAAGTGATGGATACCACCTAACGACCGTCCATCACCCCTAATATGTTATGACTTAGTGCCATTCAATAACATCATCCCTTTCGAGTTCCATCTCGAATATGATTTGGTGAATCTTTCAATATATCCTTTTGTCCTAGATGTCATGTTAAATCTAAGAGACATAGAATGATCACTCTCTTATAGATTTAACTTTATCATGCCTTAGACATCTGACTCTCAATGAATAAGAGGGACAAATTCCATCTTGGCTACATACGTCCTGGACACTACACTTCGTACCATACCTGAAGCCTCCCTTATGAGCTACCTTTTCAGAATAGTGAAGGAAAGAATCAAGGCACGATATTCAGTGAATATCTGAACCCAATATGTATCTCAGGTCAGAGGATACAATGATATTCTCCTTTACTCAAGATTACATGTGATCAACCACAAAGGCTCCATACAGTAAATTTTGAGAGCGGGTCTTCCAATATTTGTGTCCCACAAATATCTATGAACCTTGGTTGCAACCTTGCCCCACATTCACCATTTGAATGTTAACCTATCCAAGTTCATAATAGTCTAGACCTCACACTTGTTCCCACAAATGTGATCAACTACGGAATTTAGAATAATTATTTATTCATGGATAAAATATGCAAAATTGGAACATGACTCATAATTAAATTAATACCATAATTATATTAATGAGTTTGAACTAATTCGTTCCGTTACAATACATAAAATAGATCATTTCTAATCACTAGAATATCGAAGCCCTAATGCACAAACATGTCCCTCATGTTTTGGCCCATGTAAAAGCTTCGTGAGTGGATCCGCAACATTATGATCTGTGTGAACTTTGTGAATACATATCTTTCCCTTTTCAACTTCATCCCTGATGTAGTTGAATCTTCGCTCAATGTGACGAGTCTTTTGATGAGCACGAGGTTCCTTGATTTGAGCAATCGCACCCTCGTTGTCACAAAAGATCTCAAGAGGGTCCTGAATGGAAGGGACCACTCCTAAGTCGTCGATGAATTTCTTCATCCATGCAGCTTCCTGAGCTGCCAGTGAGGCGGCAATGTACTCCAACTCTGTAGTGGATAACGCAACAACATCCTGTTTTGAACTCTTCCAAGAGACCGCAACACCATTTAACATGAAGACATAACTGGATTGTGATCGAGAGTCATCTCGATCAGTTTGGAAACTCGCGTCCACGTAACCCTTTACAGCGAGTTCCTCCTCACCAGACCCATATATTAGAAACATATCCTTAGTTCTTCTAAGGTATTTCAATATACTTTTAACAGCAACCCAATGACTGTTTCCTGGGTTATTCTGGTATCTACTTGTCAAGCTTAGAGCGCATGACACATCCGGTCTAGTACATATCATTGCATACATGATAGACCCAATAGCAGATGCATATGGGACATTTTTCATCCTCTCTTATTCATCTTTTGTGGTGGGACACTGAGATGAACTGAGAACGGTTCCTCTTTGAATAGGTACCAAACCTTTCTTAGAGTTTTCCATCTTGAACCTTTTCAAGACTTTATCAATGTATGTACTTTGACTTAAACCTATCAATCTTTTGGATCTATTCCTATAGATCCCTATCCCCAATATATATTGTGCTTCTCCAAGATCCTTAATGGAGAAGCAACTCTTTAGCCAAGTTTTGACTTCTTGCATTGTGGTAATATCATTCCCAAATAATAATATATCATCCACATATAGTACAAGGAACATAACAGAGCTCCCACTAGCTTTCTTGTATACACAAGCTTCATCACCATTTTTAATGAAGCCAAATTTCTTTGCCTCTTCATTAAAACGATGATTCCTCATTCTAGATGCTTGTTTCAATCCGTAGATTGATTTCTTTAACTTGCATACCTTTTTAGGATTTTTCGAATCAACAAAACCTTCGGGCTGCACCATATAGACATCTTCCTCAAGATATCCATTTAGGAAAGCGGTTTTGACATCCATTTGCCATATTTCATAATCATAATGAGCAGCAATGGCAAATAATATCCTAATAGACTTTAGCATTGCCACAGGCGAGAAAGTTTCATCATAGTCAACCCCTTGAGTTTGAGTGAAAACTTTCGCTACAAGTCTAGCTTTATATGTATCCAAGTTTCCATGTATGTCAGTTTTCTTCTTGAAAAGCCATTTGCAATCAACTAGCTTGGAGCTAGGAGGTTGCACAACAAGTTCCCAAACTTGGTTTTCATACATGGATTGCATCTCGGCGTTCATGGCTTCCTGCCATTTGTCTTTATCAATCCTTGATAAAGCATCTTCGTAGTTTGTCGGTTCATCCAAATCAACCGTATAACAACCATCCACGAGAAAACCATATCTCTCAGGAGGATTACTAATCCTACTAGATCTACGAACGCTCTGTATACTTTGATCATCCACATGATCATTTTCAACATCCTCATGTTGAGTGCTAGTGTCAACCATTTGTGTATCATTAACTTGATCTTGAACCTCTACAAGATCTATTTTCCTTTCACCATCACCTTCCATAAGGGATTTGGTTTCAAGGAATTTCGCCTTTCGAGCAACAAATACATTTTGCTCGGTCGGATCAAAGAAATAGTATCCCATATCATCCTTGGGATATCCTATGAAGATACACTTTGTGGATCGAGCATGTAACTTATTAGCAACATGGCGCTTAGGATAAGCTTCACATCCCCATACTTTCAAGTATGATAGAGAAGGAGGTTTTCCAAACCACATCTCATGAGGAGTTCGTTCCACTTTCTTGGTTGGGGCCATATTTAAAATACGGGCCGCGGAGCTTAGGCAATAACCCCAAAATGATAGAGGTAACGAGCTTTTTGCCATCATAGATCGAACCATATCCATTGGGGTTCGGTTCCTCCTTTCGGAAACTCCATTAAGTTGGGGTGTTCCGGGTGGAGTAAGTTGTGAGATAATCCCACAACTCCTAAGATGATCTTGAAAAGCATCGCTTAGGTATTCACCTCCTCTATCGGTACGAAGTACCTTAATTTTCTTATTGAGTTGCTTTTGTACTTCGTTTTGATATTCTTTGAATGCTTCAAAAGTTTCGTCCTTGTATCTTAATAAGTAGACATATCCGAAATTACTAAAGTCATCAATGAAAGTAACAAAGTATCTTTCACCATTCCTAGTCATTGGCTTAAAGGGTCCACATACATCCGAATGTATTAATCCCAATAAGTCTTTAGCCCTTTCATAGGTCCCTTTGAAAGGTGCTTTAGTCATTTTGCCTTGCAAACAAGATTCACATGCATCAAACGAATCTATTTCATTTGATTTCAAAAGTCCATTCTTTTGAAGTGTATGCATTCGGTTCTTGTTTATGTGACCAAGGCGACAATGCCATAAGTAGGAATCGCTCAAATCCCTTTTGAGTTTCTTGGTGCTAGTATGGTATATTGAGCTACTAGATGATGTGTCATCATGAACCAATTCATAAATTCCATTTGAAGGCGAAGCCTTAAAATAGAATACATTATCTAAATAAACATGGATATCATCATTAACAAAATTAAGATTAAAACCACATTATTTCAAACGGGAAACGGAAATAATGTTTCGACATAAATCGGGTGCATACAAAACATCATTCAAAATAAGTTCCAAACCACTTGGAAAATTTAACACAAAGTCTCCTTGAGCCTTCACTTGCACTTTGGCTCCATTACCCATAAAGAGACTTGATGCTCCCACTTGCTTGCTACTTCTTTTGAACCCCTGCAATGAATTGCAAATGTGAGTTCCACATCCAGTGTCTAATACCCATGTATTAGAAGAAGTAATACTAAGCTCTATATATACCATATATATATTACCTGAGGATTGCCCCGCATCCCTCTTTTCCTTCAACTCCTTAAGGTAGACCGGGCAGTTTCGTTTCCAGTGACCCATTTCACCGCAATCGAAACATGGGTCTTCCTTGGGGTTTGCTTGTCCGGCAACCTTTTGCTTCTTGTTCTTGTTTTTGGTTGGGGTAACCGTCTTCCCCTTTCCTTTGCCTTGATGAGCGGGTCCTTTCCTCTTAGCCGCCTTAGGCTTAGAGGTGTTGTTACCTTTGGACCCACCATCATTGATCATTAGCACGGGTGAAGCCCTTTTACCCATGCTAGTTTCGGCCGTCCTTAACATGCCATGAAGTTCACCAATGGTCTTATCCATCCCATTCATATTGTAATTAATTACAAATTGGTCAAACCTCTTTGACAAGGAGTTTAGGATAAGATCGGTGGCTAGCTCATTAGATATGTTGAGATTAAGACGGTTTGCGCAATCAATAAGGCTTTTCATTTTGAGGACATAAGAGGATACGGATTGGGTGTAATCCATACGACATGCAGGTAGCGCTCGAACCGTTTCGAAGCGCTCGACACGTGCTTGTTGAAGGAACATCTCCTTCAATTGCGTAATCATGTCATATGCACTATGATGTTCGAAATCCTTTTGGAATTCGGGTATCATAGTCCCAAGCATTAGGCAAGCGACTTGCACCGAATCGGCGCAATACTTGTCATAATAAGCCATGCCCTCTAGATCTTCCTCATCCGGTTGGTCGGGAATAGGGTCTTCCAACACATACGCTTTATCCTCAAGTTTGAGGACAATTCTAAGATTACGGAACCAATCCATAAAGTTCGTATGGTTGAGTTTGTCTTTCCCGAGGAGAGACCTTAATGATAGGTTGTTTAGGTTAAGTGGTGCATTTTGCATGTTGTTGTTATTTGCGGCCATCTACAAAATTAACAAAGTTCATTTAAGTATCGATTTTAAATTTAATAAACAACACCCTTTTATAATTAATTGTCTTATTAAATATTAGAATCCAACGGTAAATCAAATTTCGGTTAGGTGACCTTTATCCCGTTATTTGATTTACCTAGGTAGTCATTTATATGACAATTGCAATCCTTTTGCAACTTCTAAATTATGGGATCATGCAATCCTTTTGCATGGCATATTTATCCCATCAACGCCTATTTGTTCCTCATGCTTCGGTGACCCTAAGTTCATGATTCCCAAATCAAGTCGTCCTACTTGTGTAAACATGTAAAATCAACATACAAGTGGTTAGTGACCTTTATCCCACAAGCATGCGAATTTTACCTTAACCATATTAGTTAGTTCATAATGGTTAGGTGACCTTTATCCCATTATGATTTCCCTACTATGTTCAAGTGTTCCCACAAAAGGATGGCGTTTAACTTGTTTTCCTTGTTTTAGTTAAGGGATTTTAAGTTTTCATAAATTCTAGTTTAAGAAAACATTTTCCATACACCAACATGCATTTGGTGTATAGTACATTATGAAAAACCAATTTTCATGTCATATTAGTAAAGCCAATTATATGATATAAACCATTTTATATACATTAACATCATGTCCTTAATAACCATTTATTAGTGTCCTTTTGTTGTTTTAATTATAACCAATTATAATGTCATTTTTCAAGTTGTAAATATGTGATTATCTTGTATCAACCAAGCATACAAACACAATAAACATGCAAAACAAACAAGTCCACAATCAAGCCAATTTGGTAGACATTTGTTTAGCCAAAACAAATGTCATCTTCTAAGGGTTATGACAAAGTAGGAGATTTATAATCTCCCACTTAATCTTGCATCCAAATGCTTCCAACTTGTGTTCATCTTCATCATCTTCATTCTTCATTCTCTTTACAAAAAAAATATATCCTAATACATTTTTCTAGAAAATGAAATTACAACCTAATCTATTTTACATACCAAACATAAAATAAATTACAAATGAATAAAATTACAAATTATTACAAACCAAATGAATGATTAATATTACAAACCATAAGAATGAATAAAACAACCACATCATACAACCATTAAAACAAAAGGTATAGGCTTGATTGTGAACCATATCATATAACAAAATTTGACCAAAAAATAAGTTCCAAACCCATTTTGGAACCCCTAATTTTTGGCCAAAAAAGGATCCCACCCAAAATCCAAAATTTTTACATTCTAGTTTCATGCATGTTACTAGATTGTAAGATTAGTGGATTTAAAAGTCATAAACAAGAAGCATATTTCAAAGACCTTGGCTCTAGATACCATTGATGGAATTTGACAATCTTTTAAACAAACATGTTCTACATATTAACAAAGTTCATAAAACCCTTTTTATGAAGATTAAAGTAAGCGGAAGCATGCAAAGCACGTGTTATATTTTATCCATTTTAAAAGACAAATTCCATAAATATATCAAGTCTTGAAGATATGCTTACAAGTATAAGAGCTAGTAAGAAGGTTATACCTACTCCAAGTTAGGAGGTAAAAATGGGTGAAGATGATGAAGAAGATGATGAACAAGAAAGCTTCTTACTTGAAGCCTCAAGCCTTGTATACCCACAAGCTACCAATAATCAACACCACTCTTGAAATGGTTAGGATTTTAGACACCAAGTATTAGCTTCAAACAAATTTTTGAACCCTTTTTCTTTCTTGAAATTTTCGGCCAAATGGAGCAAGAGAGGAGAGAAATGTTTTGCTAATTTTGAATATTACTTGAGAATGGATTAGTGTGTGAGAGAATGAACTTGCATGCCCTTAAACAAAGAGAAAGTTTAATGCCACACTCAAGCATGGGTGGCTTGTCTTGGGAGCCCAAAACCGCCACCACCCATGCTCCCCTTTTTTTTTTTTTTTTTGCAACATCTTTTAAATACTTGTACATGTTGTTAATTACTTGCTATTATATTTTATAAATCCCTTTTATAAAATATAACTCCAATTAATAGTTTAAGTACTTATAAACCATCAAATATATTATTAAGCAAGTATAAAAGGGGTTGTAGCTTCTACTTTTATAATCCTTTTATAAAATGTGGAACACACATTAATTGTTTAACCACTTAAACAATTAAATCCATTATATATATATAAATTATCCAATTAATTTTATCTCAAGTTATTTATATTTTAGAAAACCAATTTTCTAAAATTTAAGTGTCGAGTATTCACTTGATGATCCAATCGTTAAGATAAATACTTATAAGGTGTTGATAAGCTTGTTATTGGGTATGACCCGACTTGGATCATAACATGTTAGCCACATTAGTTTAATATGTCTCTCGGGCATATGAAATACCTTCAAAAGATTTGTCAAAATTTGAAGTGAATTTGTTTAAATTTGAAAAATGGACTGCATTCGGTAAATAAAGCCCATTCGGTAATGCCCATGTTTTAAAAATCATTCGGTATCTATACCTAGGAGAGTCAAAGTCAAACTTTCTCTCACCTTGAGTTAATTGCATACCGAATCTGATTAATGTTACCGAGTCTGCCTAATCTACGATTTTAATTAACAACTAAAACGTGCATAATTAAACAAACTTAAGCTTAACAATTAAAACTACGTGCAAGTAGCAAGTAACAAAATATTAAGAACTAAATTCAATTAACTAAGTAGTGTTCACTTATCTAATCCACTCTATTCTTAGATTGCCCAGTTTTACCCAAATTGCTATCGCACTAGTTGTTGAACTATTGAATATTTAGCATTTCTAACAAACCTTAATCAAATAACACTTTGCGAATTCACATAAGCATTGTATTCTAAGATCAAGTTAAGCATGATGGTTATTGAGATTATGTTTGGGTTGAAATCACTTAAAACCCTTCAACTATCGAAATCTCTTAAGATAATCGAACACCACTATGTTGACTAAAGGCCAATTGAAAACCAACTTAGATCAAGAACACAATCACTTGAAATCCCTAATATAGTTGTCTAGATCACTCAAGGTGCTTAAGCACAAATTGATTCACTTCTCAAATCACTAAGAGAGCTACTTAATCTATGGAATCAAAGTAAAGCCTAAAACAAATGCATAGCAATGGATCTATAGCTAACACAATAACACTTGATCATGTATTTCATTCAAACAACATCATTCAATTGATTTAGGGGCAAATCATTGCATTAGAGATTCATAGATATGCAAACACAACAGATTTAGCCAATCATGGCTAAAGTTACACTAATAATAAACATAGAATCACAAATAATGATCATCTTAGAGTTATTACAAGCAATAGATTCAAAGTAGATAAAGAAAAGTTGAGATTACAACCCAAATACATAGAGATGAAGATCTAAAGCTAAAACTATGATGAATCTTGAGCTAGCTTCCTTCAATCCACCTTCAAACACTAATGGATGAAGAAATTAGGGTTTTGTAAGTGAAAATTGGACTTAGAATTGCAGCTCTCCCAAAAATGGCCTCATCTCTTTCCTTTTATAGTGCTAAAAATTTTGGGCTTAATCAGTGACAGGAGCACCGCTTTTGTAGCAGGAGCGGCGCTTTTGGCACTTTGTGGTTTAGAACGGCGCTTTTTCTGATCAAGAGCGGCGCTTTTGGCAATGAGGAATGACGCTTCTGGCAACTGGTGGAAAATGGTGCCAAATCGTGCACAAGAATGTCGCTTTTCATTAAGGTGTGGCGCTTTTACTCCACATGAGCAGTGCTCTTATCTGAGGAGCGGCGCTTTTGAGCTGATTTATGCACTTTTTAATTTCTTTGCCACTTTTGATCAAGACTTGGTCAATTTTACACCAAATCAAGCTCTTAGCCCCCAAATTGCCATTTAGGTCATAAGCATACCAAATAGGCTCCATAATCATCAAAAACCGAGCAAAGTGAGGGAGATATCGCGAGATAATACATGTATAATTACAGCGATATCAAACCCCTTAAATTTAAACCTTGCTTGTCCTCAAGCAAGCAAATCAACAAAACAAGCCTTGGAGATAAGGAGTAAATAGGAGATCAAAGCCAAAGTGCAAAAAGTTTGGACAACAATTGATACCTTTCATGAATATGCACTTTGATGGCTAGAGTGAACTCCAAGCACTTGCACTTACTAAGGACCAAGCATACACATAATCTATTCTTCTTCTTCTTCTTCTTCTTCTAACAAAAGCTCAACGTAACGCTTCAAACTATCTCTTGAAGTCTTCAATCCATAAATACAAACACAATCATGTTTCAAGCCTAAATCTACCCAAACCAACCATTCCCCAATCAAGGCCAACTCCATCTTCTAAGAGGTCATCAAACATCAATCACCAAGTATCAAATCTTCACAAACTCAAACTTTGAACTCCTTGACCTTGACCAAGGATTCTCAAGATAGCCATTAACTTACCAAAATACCAAACAAATCAAATCTAAAAATCAACCACAAAGTGTCCCTAAATGTATGCCATAAGTCCGAATCACCATGTAAATACCAAAATGCTCCCATATGGACTAAGGGCCATGAATATAATAAGAATTACCATCCACCAAGAAGTCTATCATTTAAAGTGTATGTAGTGACCCGAACTTTTCCATGTTTATATATATTAAATGAAATTGTTATTTACATGATTAAGTGTTTCCAACATGTTAAGCAATCAAACTTGTTAAGACTTGATTAATTGAAATAGGTTTCATATCGACAATTGACCACCCAAGTTGACCGGTGATTCACGAACGTTAAAACTTGTAAAAACTATATGATGATATATATATATGGTTATATATATAGTTAACATGATATTATGATAAGTAAGTATCTCATTAGGTATTTTAACAATGTTTTATATACATAAAAATAAGACTATTGAATTAAGAAACTCGAAAACGATATATATAACGATTATCGTTATAACAACGTCTTACTAAGTACATATGAATCATATTAAGATATTGATACACTTGGTTAATTATGTTAAATGATAAGTAAATATATCATTAAGTGTATTAACAATGAACTACATATGTAAAAATAAGACTACTAACTTAATGATTTCGAAACGAGACATATATGTAACGATTATCGTTGTAACGACATTTAACTGTATATATATCATACTTGGATATATTATATATCATAATATCATGATAATGTAATAATTTAACATCTCTTTAGATATAATAAACAATGGGTTAACAACATTTAACAAGACCGTTAACCTAAAGGTTTCAAAACAACATATACATGTAACGACTAACGATGACTTAACGACTCAGTTAAAATGTATTTACATGTAGTGTTTTAATATGTATTCATATACTTTTGAAAGACTTCAAGACACTTATCAATGTACTTCTACTTAACAAAAATGCTTGCAATTACATCCTCATTCATTTTCATCAACAATTCTACTCGTATGCACTCGTACAATACACATCTTCTAAATGTATTTACTATTGGTATATATACACTCCAATGATAAGCTCTTAGCAGCCCATGTGAGTCACCTAACCATTTGGGAACCATCATTTAACATCTAGTATGAAATATCTCACAAAATAACAAACTAATGGAGCCTATATGACACATCCATTTTCACGTGAATGAGCAAGTCCACAAACACATTCATTTTCAATTTTTCTTGAATCAAATTACTCTCTCTCAAGTGTTCTTATTTTGTTTTAAGTGTTCTTCATCATCTTCAACAAAATATAGCTCAATCTAGTTCATAAATCCATACATAAACCAAGTTATAAAACAACTACTCAAGAACACACCAACAACACTTCCAAGTTTGCTAGCTTACTTCCAATCTTGCAAATCCACTTTGAGTGATCATCCAACCTCAAGAAATCTTTCTTATTTACAGTAAGATATCTTTCTAATATAAGGTAATACTCATATTCAATATTTGATTCAATTTCTATAACTTTAACAATCTTATTTCGAGTAGAAATCTTACTTGAACTTATTTTCGTGTCATGATTTTGCTTCAAGAACTTTTAAGCCATCCAAGGATCCTTTGAAGCTAGATCTATTTTTCTCATTTCCAGTAGGTTTATCCACAAAACCTGAGGTAGTAATGATATTCATAACATCATTCGATTCATATATATAAAGCTACCTTATTCGAAGGTTTAAACTTGTAATCACTAGAACATAGTTTAGTTAATTCTAAACTTGTTCGCAAACAAAAGTTAATCCTTCTAACTTAACTTTTAAAATCAAATAAAAATATGTTCTATATCTATATGATATACTAACTTAATGATTTAAAACCTGAAAACACGAAAAACACCGTAAAATCGGATATACGCCGTCGTAGTAACACCGCGGGCTGTTTTGGGTTAGTTAATTAAAAACTATGATAAACTTTGATTTAAAAGTTGTTATTCTGAGAAAATGATTTTTCTTATGAACATGAAACTATATCCAAAAATCATGGTTAAACTCAAAGTGGAAGTATGTTTTCCAAAATGGTCATCTAGACGTCGTTCTTTCGACTGAAATGACTACCTTTACAAAAACGACTTGTAACCTGTATTTACGACTATAAAATTATACTTTTTCTGTTTAGATTCATAAACTTAATATCAATATGAAACCATAGCAACTTGAAACACTCAAAACGGATTTAAAACGAAGAAGTTATGGGTAAAACAAGATTGGATATTTTTGCTTGTTGTAACTACGTGAAAATTGGTAACAAATCTATATTAATCATATCGTAGTTAACTCATATTGTATTATACATGTATTCTAATATATTATGTAATCTTGAGATACCGTAGACACGAATACAATGTTTTTTCATATCATATCGACCCATCTATATATATATTTCGGAACAACCATAGACACTTTATATGCAGTAATGTTGGAGTCAGCTATACAGGGTTGAGTTTGATTCCAAAATATTATATACTTTGAGTTGTGATCTAGTCTGAGGCTTGTATACATGAGGTCGTGGATTGATTCGAGATAATATATATTGCTTTATTTCTGTACATCTAACTATGGACAACTAGTTGTAGGTTACTAACAAGGACAGCTGACTTAATAAACTTAAAATAGTAAAACGTATTAAAAAATGTTGTAAATATATTTTGAACATACTCTGATATATATATACATATTTGTTATAGGTTCGTGAATTGACCAGTGGCCAAGTCTTACTTCCCGACGAAGTAAAAATCTGTGAAAGTGAGTTCTAGTCCCACTTTTAAAATCTAATATTTTTGGGATGAGAATACATGCAGCTTTATAAATGTTTTACAAAATAGACACAAGTACATGAAACTACTTTCTATGGTTGAACGATCGAAACCGAATATGCCCCTTTTACTTGGTAACCTAAGAATTAGTAAACCAGTTTACTAATTGACGCGAATCCTAAAGATAGATCTATTGGGTCCAACAAACCTCATCCGTTGTAGCGGATGCTTTAGTACTTGGAGTGTTTATATCATGTCCGATGGATGTCCCGGAATGATGGGGATATTCTTATATGCATCTTGTTAATGTCGGTTACCAGGTGTTCAAACCATATGAATGATTTTTATCTCTATGTATGAGATGTATATTGAAATATGAAATCTTGTGGTCTATTATTACGATTTGATAAATATATAGGTTAAACCTATAACTCACCAACATTTTTATTGACGTTTAAAACATGTTTATTCTCAGGTGATTATTAAGAGCTTCCGCTGTTGCATGCTAATATATGGACAGGATTTGGAGTCAGCATGCTTGTATAATATTGTTTAAAACTGCATTCGAAATTTACTTTGTTGTAACATATTAATATTGTAAACCAATATGTATTGGTAGTGTGTAAGTATGATATTTTAGATTATCATTTCTGATAATCTAGGTGGTGTCCTTTTAACCTTGTCGATAAAATAAAGGTTATGGTTTGTTTTAAAAATGAATGCAGTCTTTGAAAAACGTCTCATATAGAGGTCAAAACCTCGCAACGAAAATCAATTAATATGGAACGTTTATAATCAATATGAACGGGACATTTCAGTTGGTATCCGAGCGTTGGTCTTAGAGAACCAGAAATTTACATTAGTGTGTCTTATCGAGTTTGTTAGGATACATTAGTGAGTCTGGACTTCGACCGTGTTTTCTTTAAAAACGATTGCTTAACACTTTTGTTGGAAACTATATATTTTTAACATGTAATTATTATGTGATATATTAACCTCTTAATGTGTTTGATATTGTGTGATAGATGTCTACCACTAGTACAAATCCCATCGACTCACCTAATAATAATGAAGAGTCGAATATACTTTGGGAAGATTCACAAATTCCCGAAGAGGAACCGGAAGAGGAGGAACCGGAAGAGGAGGAATCGGAAGAGGAGGAACCAGAAGAGGAGGAACCGGAAGAGGAAGAACCGGAAGAAGAAGAGGTTCCGGAGGAAGAAATATTGATACCTACAGTAAATCGGTTAAATAAAATAAAATCCTCAACCAACGGACTAAAGTCAATAATGGTCAATGGTGTTTTCGCCGAGGAAGCAAAATATTGGGAAGATTACCAATTTTTCGATGAATCGGATCCCGATGAGGATTCCGATGATGTTATAGAAATTACCTCGACCCAATTTAATAAAGCAAAAGAAAATAATAAGGGAAAAGGTATAAAAATAGAGAAACCTGATTCCAACCCCGATGAACTTTATATGTATCGGCAACGCCCGTATTTCCTAAAGTGTAACAATAACTCGGGAACCTCTAAACCACCAGGTTTTTCTAAACCATTGTGGAAAACGACGGGTCGTATTAGAGGAACACCATATATCCCTAGAAAATTAGGAAAACGAACCAAGTCCGAAGAAGAAGAAACCAGTGATTCAGATTAGAGGGTTGTAATTATGTTGTGTATTATATGTATTGTAGTATGCTTGTACTTTATGTTCTATGTAAGAATTGCTTGTATTGTTTGTTAATTATCTTTTACAAATCTAATCCTTGTCTATTTTATAGTATAAAAATAAAATGGACGTTAAGGTAGACAACCGAATATTTTAGAAGACCTACTAGAGGATATGATTGAGGAAATCTTGTCTAGAGTCGGTCAGAATTCATCAGCACATTTAGTTATGGCGAAATTAACTTGTTAAACATTTGAAAGATTTTTCAGAAATGCCTTAGTTTATAAAAGGCTTTTCTTTGATAGGTGTGGTATATCACATTGGGGAGACCGTAAGTTACACCGTGTTTTCTTTAAAGCGTTAAATGCGGGAAGCCAAATGCAATTTTATGCTACGGGTTAAGAACCTATTTTGACTCAACATATCCCAACATAGGATTTCATGAGTTAGAAAGAGCTTTTAGCATGCAACATAAAGAAGCATGTTATACTTACGGGTTAGTGATGTTCGCTTCTTACCAAAGTGGGAAAAAGAACATCGGATTACAACTTTTAAATAAAACCTTCCCACAAGTGACGAATTCAGTAGTTGGGGTGAGAAACAACGTTTTTAGATTATTACGGGGCTGTTGGACATTACGAAACCCTCGTTCTTTTGACGACATTATAATATGCTGCCTAGCCAATGGTCATAACGATTACTTTCCACAAGATCAAGGATGGGAAGTCATCTTAGTAAAACCTGAATGCATGACTTGTTTCTGAACTTATGAATTACGTGTCTTTATTTCTTTTGCTGAACAACTTGCGTATTAACTAGAATTGCCTTCATAGCTGCCGAGTAGCAAAGTTATTATGTGCTATATTTCATCCTATATGTATAATCGCGGTATTGTAAATTTGTAAAATATTGTATAAAGTTTGAACGCAAAATATTATTATAATAAGTTTTTCATATAGAATCATAGTAGTTGAATTGTATAATAGCTGCTAAGTATGAACTTAACGGGTAGGTACTACCCGAATTAAAACTATAAAATGCTAATATGAAGAAAAAGCTTTTATAAATAAGTTCATATTATGCTATGAAATACTATTGACTACTCTTAAATTCTATATGATTAACTCAATTCTTTTGGCAATTTTTGAAGGAAATGGCACCGGCAACTCGTCAGAACTTGAACATGAGTGAGGAAGACTTCCGTGTTTTCCTTGCTGTGGACATAGCCGCAGTGCAGGCTGCGATGCAAAATAACAATAACTCTGGATCTAGCAGTGGAACTAATTCCGCAAGAAATCATGTAGGATGCTCCTACAAAGATATCACTACCTGCAAACCTTTGGAATTTGATGGAACCGAAGGACCAATTGGATTGAAACGGTGGACCGAGAAGGTCAAATCGGTGTTTGCCATAAGTAAGTGTACTGAAGAGGATAAAGTTAAGTACGCTACGCATACCTTCACAGGTACGGCATTAACATGGTGGAATACCTATCTTGAGCAGGTAGGACAAGATGCTGCTTACGCACTACCATGGTCAGCATTCAAGCAATTGATGAACAAGCAGTATCGTCCCAGAAACGAGGTCAATAAGCTCAAGGTAGAGCTTAGAGGATTACGAACGCAAGGTTTCGATATCACCACGTACGAACGAAGATTCACAGAATTGTGCCTATTGTGTCCCAGAACGTTCGAAGACGAGGAAGAAAAAATCGACTCATTTGTAAAAGGGTTACCGGAAAGAATTCAAGAAGATGTGAGTTCACACGAGCCCGCCTCCATACAAAAGGTAAGTCGAATGGCTCACAAATTAGTGAACCAGATCGAAGGAAGGATTAAAGAGCAGGCAACTGAAGAGGCTAACATGAAACAAGTCAAGAGAAAGTGGGAAGAAACTAAAGACAAGAGTCACCAATAAAACAACAACAATCACAACCAAAATCGCAATAACTATCCCAATAACCGCAACATCAATCGCAACAACAACTTCAACAAACGTCCGAACAACAACTACAATAACCATCCCAACAACAATAACAACAACAACAACAACAACAGCAGCAACAATAACAATCCCAACAACAATCTCAATAACAACAATGGCAACAAAAACCAAAAACAGCCATGCCAAAGATGTGAAGAGCATCACCTGGGGTTCTGCACGATGTTTTGCAACAAGTGTAAAAGAAATGGTCATAGCGCGAAGAAGTACGAAATCTACAGACCAATGCATAAGAGAACTAAAAGAACAAACAATGTCGGAACAAATAACACCGCCATAGTTTGTTTTGGATGTGGAAAATTGGGTCACTTTAGTAGAAATTGCCCGAATCAGGGGAATACTAATGGGCATGGCTGCAGAAGAGTTTTCAATATTAATACGGTAGAAGCGCAGGAAGACCCGGAGCTTGTTACGGGTACGTTTCTCATTGACAATAAATCTGCTTATGTTTTATTTGATTTGGGTGCGGATAGAAGCTATATAAGTAGAGATGTTTTTGCTAAACTAAGTTTCTCACCGACGCCCTTGGATAATAAATTTTTACTCGAATTAGCAAGCTGTAAATTAATTACAGTAGATAATATATGTCGGAATCGAGAAATTAAACTGGTTAGCGAAACATTTAAGATTGACTTGATACCAGTAGAGTTAGGGAATTTTGATGTGATAATCAGTATGGACTGGTTGAAAGAAGTGAAAGCAGAGATCGTTTGTTACAAAAATGAAATTCGCATTATACGAGAAAAAGGAAAACCCTTAATGGTGTACGGAGAAAAGAGCAACGCAAAGTTAAATCTTATTAGTAACCTGAAGGTACAAAAACTAATAAGAAAATGTTGCTATGCTGTGCTAGCACATGTCAAGAAACTCAATTCCGAATAAAAGAACATCAATGATGTTCCCGTCGCAAAAGAATTTCCCGATGTATTTCCGAAAGAATTACCGGGACTACCTCCACACTGATCCGTTGAATTTCAAATAGATCTTGTACCGGGAGCTGCACCAATAGCTCGTGCTCCATACAGACTCACACCTAGCGAAATGAAGGAACTTCAGAGCCAATTACAAGAACTTTTAGAGCGTGGTTTCATTCGACCAAGCACATCACCGTGGGGAGCTTCTGTTTTGTTTGTCAAGAAGAAGGATGGTACTTTTAGGTTGTGTATCGACTACCGAGAGTTGAACAAACTTACCATCAAGAACCTCTACCCACAACCGAGAATCGACGACTTATTTGATCAACTACAAGGCTCGTCGGTTTATTCAAAAATTGATTTAAGTTCTGGGTATCATTAAATGTGGGTGAAGGAGGATGATATTCCAAAGACTGCTTTTAGCATGCGTTACGGTCATTACGAGTTTATGGTTATGCCGTTTGGATTGACTAACGCACCGGCTGTGTTCATGGATCTCATGAACCGAGTGTGTGGGCCATATCTTGACAAGTTTGTCATTGTTTTCATCGATGACATACTTATTTACTCGAAGAATGATCAAGAGCACGAAGAACATTTGAGAAAAGTGCTAGAAGTATTGAGGAAAGAAAAACTGTACGCTAAGTTTTCAAAGTGTGCATTTTGGTTGGAAGAAGTTCAATTCCTCGATCACATAGTGAACAAAGAAGGTATCCAGGTGGACCCGGCAAAGATCGAAATCGTTGAAAAGTGGGAAACCCCAAAAACTCCGAAGGACATACGCCAATTTTTAGGCCTGGCTGGTTATTACAGGAGATTCATCCAAGGTTTTTCCAAAATAGCAAAACCCTTGACTGCATTAACGCATAAAGGGAAGAAATTTGAATGGAAGGATGAACAAGAGAAAGCATTTCAATTGTTGAAGAAAAAGTTAACTACGGTACCTATATTGTCATTACCTGAAGGGAATGATGATTTTGTGATATATTGTGACGCTTCAAAGTAAGGTCTCGGTTGTGTATTAATGTAACGAACGAAAGTAATTGCTTATGCGTCTAGACAATTGAAGATTCACAAGCAGAATTATACAACGCATGATTTGGAATTAGGCGCGGTTGTTTTTGCATTAAATACTTGGAGGCACTACTTATATGGGGTTAAAAGTATTATATATACCGACCACAAAAGTCTTCAACACATATTTAATCAGAAACAACTGAACATGAGGCAGCGCAGGTGAATTGAATTGTTGAATGATTACGACTTTGAGATTCGTTACCACCCGGGGAAGGCGAATGTGGTAGCCGACGCTTTGAGCAGAAAGGACAGAGAACCCATTCGAGTAAAAGCTATGAATATAATGATTCACAATAACCTTACTACTCAAATAAAGGAGGCGCAACAAGGAGTTTTAAAAGAGGGAAATTTAAAGGATGAAATACCCAAAGGATCGGAGAAGCATCTTATTATCCGGGAAGACGGAACCCGGTATAAGGCTGAAAGAATTTGGGTACCAAAATTTGGAGATATGAGAGAAATGGTACTTAGAGAAGCTCATAAAACCAGATACTCAATATACCCTGGAACGGGGAAGATGTACAAGGATCTCAAGAAACATTTTTGGTGGCCGGGTATGAAAGTCGATGTTGCTAAATACGTAGAAGAATGCTTGACGTGTTCTAAGGTCAAAGCGGAGCATCAGAAACCATCAGGTCTACTTCAACAACCCGAAATCCCTGAATGGAAATGGTAAAACATTACCATGGAGTTCATCACTAAATTGCCTAGGACTGCCAGTGGTTTTGAAACTATTTGGGTAATAGTTGATCGTCTCACCAAATCAGCATACTTCCTGCCAATAAGAGAAGATGACAAAATGGAGAAGTTAACACGATTGTATTTGAAGGAAGTCATCTCCAGACATGGAATACCAATCTCTATTATCTCTGATAGGGATGACAGATTTATTTTAAGATTCTGGCAGACATTACAGCATGCATTAGGAACTCCTCTATACATGAGTACTGCTTATCATCCACAAACTGATGGGCATAGTGAAAGGACGATACAAACGCTTGAAGACATGCTACGAGCATGTGTTATTGATTTCGGAAACAGTTGGGATCGACACCTTCCGTTAGCAGAATTTTCCTACAACAATAGCTACCATTCAAGCATTGAGATGGCGCCATTTGAAGCACTCTATGGTAGAAAGTGCAGGTCTCTGATTTGTTGGAGTGAAGTGGGGGATAGACAGATTACGGGTCCGGAGATAATACAAAAAACTACCGAGAAGATCATCCAAATTCAACAACGGTTGAAAATCGCCTAAAGTAAACAAAAGAGCTACGCTGACATTAAAAGAAAAGATATAGAAATTTAAATTGGAGAGATGGTCATTCTTAAAGTTGCACCTTGGAAAGGCGTTGTTCAATTTGGTAAACGGGGGAAATTAAACCCAAGGTATATTGGACCATTCAAGGTTATTGATCGCGTCGGACCAGTAGCTTATCGACTTGAGTTACCTCAACAACTCGCGGCTGTACATAACACTTTTCACATCTCGAATTTGAAGAAATGTTTTTCTAAATAAGATCTCACTATTCCATTAGACGAAATCCAAATCAACGAAAAACTTCAATTTATGGTAGAACCCGTCGAAATAATGGATCGTGAGGTTAAAAGACTTAAGCAAAACAAAATAGCAATTGTTAAGGTTTGATGGAATGCTCATAAAGGACCCGAGTTCACCTGGTAACGAGAAGATCAGATGAAGAAGAAATACCCGCACTTATTTCCAGAAGATACGACAACACCTCCAACTGCTTAAAATTTCGGGACGAAATTTATTTAACGGGTAGGTACTGTAGTGACCCGAACATTTCCATGTTTATATATATTAAATGAAATTGTTATTTACATGATTAAGTGTTTCCAACATGTTAAGCAATTAAACTTGTTAAGACTTAATTAATTGAAATAGGTTTCATATAGACAATTGACCACCCAAGTTGACCGGTGATTCACGAACGTTAAAACTTGTAAAAACTATATGATGACATATATATGGTTATATATATAGGTAACATGATATTATGATAAGTAAGTATCTCATTAGGTATTTTAACAATGTGTTATATACATAAAAATGAGACTATTGAATTAAGAAACTCGAAAATGATATATATAACAATTATCATTATAACAATGTCTTACTAAGTACATATGAATCATATTAAGATATTGATACACTTGGTTAATTATGTTAAATGATAATTAAATATATCATTAAGTGTATTAACAATGAACTACATATGTAAAAATAAGACTACTAACTTAATGATTTCGAAACGAGATATATATGTAACGATTATCGTTGTAACGAAATTTAACTATATATATATCATAATATCATGATAATGTAACAATTTAACATCTCTTTAGATATAATAAACAATGGGTTAACAACATTTAACAAGATCGTTAACCTAAAGGTTTCAAAACAACATATACATGTAACGACTAACGATGACTTAACGACTCAGTTAAAATGTATTTACATGTATTGTTTTAATATGTATTCATACACTTTTGAAAGACTTCAAGACACTTATCAAAGTACTTATACTTAACAAAAATGCTTACAATTACATCCTCATTCATTTTCATCAACAATTCTACTCGTATACACTCGTATTTGTACTCGTACAATAAACAGCTGCTAAATGTATTTACTATTGGTATATACACTCCAATGATCAGCTCTTAGCAGCCCATGTGAGTCACCTAACCATGTAGGAACCATCATTTAACATCTAGTATGAAATATCTCACAAAATAACAAACTAATGGAGCCTATATGACACATCCATTTTCACGTGAATGAGCAAGTCCACAAACACATTCATTTTCAATTTTTCTTGAATCAAATTACTCTCTCTCAAGTGTTATTATTTTGTTCTAAGTGTTCTTCATCATCTTCAACAAAATCTAGCTCAATCTACTTCATAAATCCATACATAAACCAAGTTATAAAACAACTACTCAAGAACACACCAACAACACTTCCAAGTTTGCTAGCTTACTTCCAATCTTGCAAATCCACTTTGAGTGATGATCCAACCTCAAGAAATCTTTCTTATTTACAGTAAGATATCTTTCTAATATAAGGTAATACTCATATTTAAACTTTGATTCAATTTCTATAACTTTAACACTCTTAATTCGAGTGGAAATCTTACTTGAACTTGTTTTCGTGTCATGATTTTGCTTCAAGAACTTTCAAGCCATCCAAGGATCCTTTAAAGCTAGATCTATTTTTCTCATTTCTAGTAGGTTTATCCACAAAACCTGAGGTAGTAATGATATTCATAATATCATTTGATTCATATATATGAAGCTACCTTATTCGAAGGTTTAAACTTGTAATCACTAGAACATAGTTTAGTTAATTCTAAACTTGTTCGCAAACAAAAGTTAATCCTTCTAACTTGAATTTTAAAATCAACTAAACATATGTTCTATATCTATATGATATACTATTTAATGATTTAAAACCTAAAAACACGAAAAACACTGTAAAATCGAATATACGCCGTCGTAGTAACACCGCGGGCTGTTTTGGGTTAGTTAATTAAAAACTATGATAAACTTTGATTTAAAAGTTGTTCTTATGAGAAAATTATTTTTATTATGAACATGAAACTATATCCAAAAATCATGGTTAAACTCAAAGTGAAAGTATGTTTTCCAAAATGGTCATCTAGACGTCGTTCTTTCGACTGAAATGACTACCTTTACAAAAACGACTTGTAACCTATATTTTCGACTACAAACTTATACATTTTCTATTTAGATTCATAAAATAAAGATCAATATGAAACCATAGCAACTTGAAACACTCAAAACGGATTTAAAACGAAGAAGTTATGGGCAAAACAAGATTGGATATTTTTGCTTGTTGTAACTACGTGAAAATTGGTAACAAATCTATATTAATCATATCCTAGCTAACTCATATTGTATTATACATGTATTCTAATATATTATGTAATCTTGAGATACCGTAGACACGAATACAATGTTTTGACATATCATATCGACCCATCTATATATATATTTCGGAACAACCATAGACACTCTATATGCAGTAATGTTGGAGTTAGCTATACAGGGTTGAGGTTGATTCGAAAATATTATATACATTGAGTTTTGATCTAGCCTGAGGCTTATATACACGAGGTATTAGATTGATTCGAGATAATATATATTGCTTTATTTCTGTACATATAACTGTGGACAACTAGTTGTAGGTTACTAACAAGGACAGCTGACTTAATAAACTTAAAACAGTAAAATGCATTAAAAAATGTTGTAAATATATTTTGAACATACTTTGATATATATGTACATATTTGTTATAGGTTCGTGAATCGACCAGTGGCCAAGTCTTACTTCCTGACGAAGTAAAAATCTGTGAAAGTGAGTTATAGTCCCACTTTTAAAATCTAATATTTTTGGGATGAGAATACAAGCAGCTTTATAAATGTTTTACAAAATAGACACAAGTACATGAAACTACTTTCTATGGTTGAACAATCGAAGCCAAATATGCCCCTTTTACTTGGTAACCTAAGAATTAGTAAACCAGTCTACTAATTGACGCGAATCCTAAAGATAGATCTATTGGGTCCAACAAACCTCATCTGTTGTAGCTGATGCTTTAGTACTTCGATTTTTTATATCATGTCCAATGGATGTCCCGAAATGATGGGAATATTCTTATATGCATCTTGTTAATGTCGGTTACCAGGTGTTCAAACCATATGAATGATTTTTATCTCTATGTATGGGATGTATATTGAAATATGAAATCTTGTGGTCTATTATTACGATTTGATAAATATATAGGTTAAACCTATAACTCACCAACATTTTTGTTGACGTTTAAAGCATGTTTATTCTCAGGTGATTATTAAGAGCTTCCGCTGTTGCATGCTAATATATGGACAAGATTTGGAGTCAGCATGCTTGTATAATATTGTTTAAAACTGCATTCGAAATTTACTTTGTTGTAACATATTAATATTGTAAACCAATATGTATTGGTAGTGTGTAAGTGTGATATTTTAGATTATCATTTTTGATAATCTAGGTGGTGTCCTTTTAACCTCGTCAATAAAATAAAGGTTATGGTTTGTTTTAAAAACGAATGCAGTCTTTGAAAAACGTCTCATATAGAGGTCAAAACCTCGCAACGAAAATCAATTAATATGGAACGTTTATAATCAATATGAACGGGACATTTCAGTGTATACCTCCGAAAAGTACGCTCCCCTGATCAACCCGCGATGGCTATCCCTCTTCCACCTCCATACCCCCAAAACACCAATGATCGTCAATTCCAAGCATAATCATCAATTCCAAAATATGGGTTAAGGTGGTGTGCCAAAGATGGGGACTAGGTACCCCTATCTTTATTGTTCAACCCGGGCTCGGGATGACCGGCACTCATCAAGCTTTCTATCACAACTCTATGGTTTCTCTCATAGTAGGGCGAAAGCATTGACGGAGGTTCGTAGAATTAGGGCCCCACGTGGCTAAATAAAAGGTCCATCAATTCCAAATTTTAGAGGACTTGAATTGCTTTATGAGTGGTTGTGAGTCACGCTCGAGTGTTAAAGATAAAACCTTCAACACTCGGTTTTTAGGCACTAGGAAGACTGTACTTCCTAAAAAGAAATCGAACTTAACTTGGGAGACTTTACTCCCAAGCTTGGAACACAACTTAAACTTGGAAGACTTTACTTCCAAGTTTGGAAGACTTGACTTCCAAAGACAACAAATGGGAGGACTCGACTCTCTCGGGAGTGTTAAAGCTTAAAACTTTTATTAACTCATCTACTTCCCACATAACAAGCTTTTATTCTTATGTTGAGAAAAGGTAAGAAGTAGCTACTACCTTTCCGTTAATAGATAGATCAAAAGGGGTGCCATAGCTTTTGGCTATAGCGTGTGTTGTCTAGCAACACTATCACGAAGCCATTGCTCTTCATCAAGAAGACAGCACACGGTGAAGCTCGGTGGCTCCTCTTCCCACCGTATGATATATCGGTTGAAACATCGTGAAATGATGAGACAACCAATATCAATATAAAATGGTGTGGATTAGGAAGTCTCCGACACAAAGTAAAATGACATTCTGGAGACTTGACTCCCTATCTTGGATGGACTTGACTCATCTGGAAGTGTTAAAGCATGATGCTTTAAACACTTAGTTTTAGTGCAACATGCATGAAAGACTTTAACTTTCAAGCACAAGTTTGATTTTTTCTCATGATTTTATCATTTTAGCACAAAATCATATGAAAAGTGAAAGACTTTCACTTTGAAATTACAATCATAAACACAAAAGGAAGACTTTACTTCCTTAATTTTGGAACACAAGGAAAAGACTTTACTTTTCCAAAAAATTTAACAATTTTACAAGTTTTAACCAATTTCGTGGTTATGATATAAGTTAATGTAATGGTTACAAACTTGTTCCAAATATTGATCAACATTGCCAATTTTAATCTTTATAGAGTATGTGACAGGTTTAACCCGATATTTTAACTCACCCCTCTACATTTAGTTTGATGCAATGCCCTCATTGCATTTAAGCGATAGAATAAGTAAAAATGAGGGGCATTTTGAAAAGAGAATAGAATATAGAAGAAATAAAAACCGGAATAGATCAAGTGATCTTTATTGTCATTAATCGGATAAACGTAGTCACCAAAAGAATGCAAGTCGATGAGCTTGACGCCTGAACTTAATGCCAGGCTTGGTTCAATCATCAAAAAGTGTACCCTGCCACCAAGAACCACAACAAGCAAGAGAAAACACAAACATCTACAATAATATCCACGCACGCATAATTGTCGAAATATTACAAACATAGAAATGATCATGTGTGAGAGTAGTAATAGAAGTATACTGCCTCACACCAAACCGATAATTCCAAGTTCCCACACACAATTGCCAAATTAAGTTAAGTTACATGCCAAGTCATAAAATAGATTGTTTCACAAAACATTATTAAGATTCGTTACCAAATACCTATTGCATGTCGGCTTGATGTCTAGATGTGCCCCCATATGCACTCACGATAGCCCAAGCGATCCATGGGAATCTTCTCTGACTCATTTGTGATGACCCGCCAAAATTATCATTGACGGTGATAATGCTAAAAACGAACATATATTTCATAGCATTATTCCTCAAGAAAGACAAGCTTTTAGTTGCAATTGTTCTATTTACAAGAGATATTCGTTTAAATAATAAAAGGTGAAGACAAAAGACAGATTCGACGAATTGAAGACGCAAACGACCAAAAAGCTCAAAAGTACAAAAGACAATCAAAAAGGTTCCAATTATTGATAAGAAACGTCTCGAAATCACAAGAGTACAAGATTCAAAACGCAAAGTACAAGATATTAAATTGTACGCGAGGACGTTCGAAAATCCGGAACCGGGACTAGAGTCAACTCTTAACGCTCGACGCAACGGACTAAAAATTACAAGTTAACTATGTATATAAATATAATATAATATATAATTAATTATATTAATTATATATATATTATATATATATAATAAAAACCGTCGGCAGCAAGAAACTCCAAGGGTGTGAGCTGTAAATACCTCTCCGCGACTCGCGGAGTTTTAAGGGCATTTTGCCGCGAGTCGCGGAGCCCCAAAAATCAAGTCTGGCTATAAAGCAAACCGAATTCTGATCAAATTTCATATATTATTTCTCAATCTCTCTATCAATATATACGATATATATATATATATAATTTATATTTTAATTTTAATTTTAATTTTAAATCCTAATAATAAGGGTATGTTAGCGAATGTTGTAAGGGTGTAAGTCGAAATTCTGTCCGTGTAACGCTACGCTATTTTTAATCATTGTAAGTTATGTTCAACCTTTTTATATTAATGTCTCGTAGCTAAGTTATTATTATGCTTATTTAAAACGAAGTAATCATGATGTTGGGCTAATTACTAAAATTGGGTAATTGGGCTTTGTACCATAATTGGGGTTTGGACAAAAGAACGACACTTGTGGAAATTAGACTATGGGCTAATAATGGGCTTTATATTTGTTTAACTAAATGAAAGTTTTTTAATGTTAATATAAAGATTTACAATTGGGCGTCCCTATAAATTACCATATACACTCGATCGGACACGATGGGCGGGGTATTTATATGTACGAATAATCGTTCATTTAACCGGACACGGGAATGGATTAATAGCCACTAGAATAATTAAAACAGGGGTGAAATTACATTCAAGGGTAATTGGTGTAATTGTTAACAAAGTGGTAAAACCTTGGTTTACACGCAGTCGATAACCTGGTGTATTCATTAAACAAAGTATTAAAACCTTGTTACAATTCGAATCCCCAATTAGTTGGAATATTTATCTTCGGGTATAATAATAATTTGACAAGGACACTTGCAATTTATATTTATGACTGATGGACTGTTATGGACAAAAACCAGACAGACATATTAAATAATCCAGGACAAAGGACAATTAACCCATGGGCATAAAACTAAAATCAACACGTCAAACATCATGATTACGGAAGTTTAAATAAGCATAATTCTTTTATATCATATTTAATTTCCTTTATTTTATATTTAATTGCACTTCTAATTATCGCACTTTTATTTATTTTATTTTATCGCACTTTTAATTATCTTACTTTTTAATTATCGCAAGTTTATTTTATCGCACTTTTATTATTCGCAATTTCATTATCGTTATTTACTTTACGCTTTAATTTAAGTCTTGTATTTATTTTTTTTACATTAGGTTTTAACTGCGACTAAAGTCTTAAAATCGACAAACCGGTCATTAAAACGGTAAAAACCCTCCTTTATAATAATAATATTACTTATATATATATTTGTATTTTTATAAAAGTAAACTAATATAGCGTTGAGCTTTGTTTAAAGATTTCCCTGTGGAACGAACCGGACTTACTAAAAACTACACTACTGTACGATTAGGTACACTGCCTATAAGTGTTGTAGCAAGGTTTAAGTATATCCATTCTATAAATAAATAAATATCTTGTGTAAAATTGTATCGTATTTAATAGTGTTTTCCTAGTAAAATAATAACTATTTTATATACACCTCGCTTCGCATCAAGTATATTTTTGGCGCCGCTGCCGGGGAACTATCTTAAACGCCGGAAGCGCAACGCTAATAAAAAAAAAGATTTTTAGTTACTTTTATTAAAAGTCGTTTTTGTAAAAATACGTTTTAAATATTCGAAAATATAAAAAGAAAAAAAAACAAAAATATTAGTATTTTTAAGATTTTGTTAAATATTTAAGTTTTATAAGTTTCTTTATTTCTATTTTAGTTTATAAAAATATAAGTTTTATTTTAAAATCTTTTATTTATTTAAAAAACAGAAAACATAAAATAAAAAAAAATAAAATAAAGAAAAACGCGTAAAAATTGAAAGCTGTCAACAGAATTTCTGAACCCCGCGACTCGCGGGGTTTTCTTCTTTATTTACCGCAACTCGCGGAGACCTTCTGACACACGGACAAAACCCTAATCAAGCATTGATTACGGGTTATTTTTAATTATTATTAATTATTAAACCTAATTATAATTATTATTATTATTATTTTTAGTTTTAGTTTTATTTTTACTTTTTATTTATTTATGTATTTAGTATTAATTAAGTTTTTATTAAATTGTAAAATTTGTAGTTTTATTAAATAAATAATATAAAAATAATATTTTTATAAAAATTGTACTTTTTACAACTTTTTATATATTTTTATATTTTGTCCCTTTTTAATCGTTGTAGTGTAATATTTGTATTTTTTTAGCTCATATTTAATTTTAAACTTAGTTTTAGCTATAGTTATTTTTACTCCTAGATTTTTAGGCTTTGCCGTAGAATTCCTTAAGTGCTTTTTCTTTAGACTAAGATTTAGGTGCTTTAGAATTTTGCGACGCCCTTTTTAAGTTTTAGTTTCTTTTTAAGTTATTTCCATTTGGGATTTAGTTTTTCCTGTAAGCTTTAATATTTTTAGACCTTTTACTATGTATCAATTATCATTCCAATTAGTAATATCAATTTTCGATTATAATTTTAAGTTAGTTGTAGTAATAAGGTTAAATTAGTTAAGTATTTTTAAGTTTTTATAAGTTTCTTTTATTTTTCCGTCACCTTTTATTTTTCAATCATTTTTTTTCTTTTTCGACCTTTTTCGACGAACTCTTTTTCTCTCTTATTTCTCGCCATTCTAGTTTTTAGGACTTAGAATTTTTTCTACTTCTTATCTAAATTTCTTAAAATTACGAAAATTTATTTTAAGTGGTTAAATTAATAGACATCAAAATTTTCTGGTTCGTAGTAATAGTTGGATTTGTACGTGGACCGGGTTATTGGAGCCAAACAGTCCTCAATTATATTGAGACCAAACGAATCCTGCCCCTCTGCTGCATCTTTTGGCTATTCGAAACGTGGGCAAAATCAGAAAAGTCTATTGATTGGATAACTTATTATAATTTTTCTTTCCTTTTTAAAAACTAATAGGATATTCAGTGAATGCACCGAGCAAGACGTTCATCACCTTTTGTACGTTCACCACCTGTAACTCGATCAAGACATCGTTTAACAAATATAACCGCCGTTGATTTTTCTTTAGAATCGTCATCCAGTCGACCAAGTACTTCAGTTCAAATTTCCGATAATCCATTTTTTGAACCCAACCTCACAATTGAGAATCCAGAGAATATTCAGGAACGGTTCATAGATCCTGAACCATTAAACTTTCCTCCAGAACCACCAATCATTCAAACAGAGATTGTTGAGGAACGAACCATTAAATCTGAAGCATCTAGTGATACCGATTCAACAAATTCAATTATGGAGAATCTGGAACCTTTAAGTATGGAAGACCGAATGAGAGCTAAACGCACTGGCCAAGGTCACGCAATTACTCATCCAGACATTAATGCGCCAGATTATGAAATCAAAGGACAAATTTTACACATGGTGACTAATCAATGCCAATTTAGTGGTGCGCCGAAGGAAGATCCAAATGAACATCTACGTACCTTTAATAGGATCTGCACACTATTTAAAATACGAGAAGTGGAGGATGAACAGATATATCTCATGTTATTTCCCTGGACTTTAAAGGGAGAAGCCAAAGATTGGTTGGAATCGTTACCTGAAGGGGCGATCGATACATGGGACGTTTTAATTGATAAATTTCTTAAACAATTCTTTCCTGCATCTAAAGCCGTAAGACTTCAAGCAGAAATTGTTACGTTCACACAGAAGCCAAATGAAACTCTATATGAGGCGTGGACAAGATATGGAAAATTGTTAAGAGGATGTCCGCAACATGGTTTAGACACCTGTCAAATAGTACAAATATTCTACCAAGGATGCGACATCACTACAAGAAAAGACATAGACATAGCAGCTGGTGGTTCTATTATGAAAAAAACCGAAACTGATGCGTACAAAATTATTGATAATACTGCTTCCCACTCACATGAGTGGCATCAAGAAAAAGATATCATTAGATCATCTAAAGCAGCTAGAGCCGATTCTAGCCATGACTTAGATTCCATTTCAGCAAAGATAGATGCTTTCGAGAGACGAATGGAAAAGATGACTAAGGATATTCATGCAATACGAATTAGTTGTGAGCAGTGTGGAGGACCACATTTGACAAAAGATTGTCTCAGTATTGAATTAACAATGGAACAAAGAGAGAATATTTCATACATAAACCAAAGGCCTGGAAATAATTATCAGAATAATTATCAACCGCCAAGACCGATTTACAATCAAAACCAGAATTATAACCGAAATATTCCATACAACAACCAACAAGGTCCTAGCAATCAACAAGTATCCAATAATACTTACAATCAGCAAAGACCTAATTTTCAAAACAAACCACCACAACAAACCGATGATAAAAAGCCGAATTTAGAAGATATGATGACGAAGCTAGTTGAAACTCAAACGCAGTTTTTCACATCTCAAAAACAAACCAATGAACAAAATGCTCAAGCATTTAGAAATCAACAAGCTTCTATTCAAAATCTGGAACAAGAAGTAAGTAACCTAGCAAGGTTAATAGGTGAAAGAAAACCGGGAAGTTTACCTAGTGATACAAATGCTAACCCCCGGAATGAAACAGCTAAAGCTATTACCACAAGAAGTGGTACAACACTTAAACCACCTGAAATACCTGTAACTTCTGATGAAACTATTCCTACTCCACAAGAACCACAACCTGATCAAGATAAGGAACAAGAACCGGTAGTTGAAAAGGTTAATGAAGATAACACAGTTAAGGATAAACCTTATGTTAAACCATACCAACCACCACTTCCTTATCCGAGTAAAATGAAGAAAGAAAAACTTGAAGCCGAGCAATCCAAATTCTTGGATATGTTTAAACAGATAAATGTAAATCTTCCTTTCATTGATGTGATTTCAGGAATGCCAAGATATGCTAAATTCTTGAAAGATCTAATCACGAATAGAAAGAAAATGGAAGAACTCTCGGCTGTTACTATGAATGCTAATTGTTCAGCAGTGCTGTTGAATAAGATACCAGAAAAATTATCTGATCCAGGAAGTTTCACAATTCCATGTTTTCTGGGTAGTCTTAGTTCAATAGAAGCATTGGCAGACTTAGGTGCTAGTATAAATCTAATGCCGTATTCACTATACGCTAAACTAGACCTTGGAGAATTAAAACCAACCAGAATAAGCATACAACTAGCCGATAGATCAATAAAATATCCTAGAGGGATAATGGAGAACATGCTAGTTAAAGTTGGTACTTTAGTATTTCCAGTAGATTTTGTTGTTTTGGACATGGAAGAAGATTCTCAAGTTCCTCTCATATTAGGAAGACCATTCTTAAACACGGCTAAAGCAATGATAGACGTGTTCGGTAAGAAACTGACCCTAAGTATAGAGGATGAGAGTGTTACCTTTTCAGTTGATAGAGCAATGCAACAACCACAATCTGCAGATGATACATGTTATTATATTCAAACTATAGATGCACATGCAGAATTATTAGAAGAATTTCCAGAATTACAAGGAACAGGAGAATGTTCTTTAGGAGAAGGTAATGAACCAATTGATGAAGCTGAAATGTTAGCTACACTTATAGCTAATGGATATGAACCAACAATAGAAGAAATTCAAATGCTAAAAGAAGAAGACAGATATCGATATAAATCATCGATAGAAGAACCTCCGAAATTAGAGTTAAAGCCACTTCCAAACCATTTGGAATACGCTTATTTACATGGTGAATCTGAATTACCTGTAATAATATCGTCTTCTCTTACTGAAAATGAGAAATCACAACTCATTTCTGTGTTGAAAGCTCATAAACCAGCCATTGCATGGAAGATTCATGATATTAAAGGAATAAGTCCTTCGTATTGCACACATAAAATCCTTATGGAAGAAGGTCATAAAACGTATGTGCAACGCCAACGAAGACTAAATCCTAATATGCAAGATGTAGTTAAGAAAGAGATTATTAAACTGCTAGATGCAGGTTTAATTTACCCAATCTCTGATAGTCCATGGGTAAGCCCAGTTCAATGCGTGCCTAAGAAGGGTGGCATGACTGTCATCACAAATGAGAAAAATGAGCTTATTCCTACTAGGACTGTAACAGGATGGCGTGTATGTATTGATTATAGAAAATTAAATGACGCCACCAGAAAAGATCACTTTCCCTTACCTTTCATAGATCAAATGTTGGAAAGATTAGCCGGAAATAGTTACTATTGTTTTCTAGATGGATTTTCCGGATATTTTCAAATTCCAATAGCACCCGAAGATCAAGAGAAAACCACATTCACGTGCCCTTATGGTACTTTTGCTTACAAACGCATGCCATTTGGACTTTGCAACGCCCCTGCAACCTTTCAAAGGTGTATGATGGCGATTTTTCATGACATGATAGAAGAATGCATGGAAGTATTCATGGATGACTTTTCAGTCTTCGGTGATACATTTAAATCATGTCTAGTTAATCTGGAACGAATGCTAATTAGATGCGAAAAATCAAATCTAGTACTTAATTGGGAGAAATGCCATTTCATGGTTAAAGAAGGCATCGTTCTTGGACATAAAATTTCAAAAGAAGGAATTGAAGTGGATAGAGCTAAAGTAGATGTAATTGCTAAACTTCCACATCCCACCAATGTTAGAGGAGTTAGGAGTTTTCTAGGGCATGCCGGTTTTTACCGACGTTTCATAAAAGATTTTTCTAAAATTGCCACTCCTATGAATAAACTCCTAGAAAAGGATGCGCCATTCATCTTTTCAGATGAATGTATCAAATCTTTTAATATTCTTAAAGAAAAACTCACTAATGCGCCGATCATGATAACACCAAATTGGAATCTACCATTTGAACTAATGTGCGATGCAAGTGATTTTGCAATGGGAGCCGTTTTAGGACAAAGGATTGAAAAACGATTTCAACCTATATATTATGCTAGTAAGACATTACAAGGAGCACAAACGAACTATACAACTACTGAAAAAGAACTCCTTGCTATTGTCTTTGCTTTTGACAAATTTCGATCATATCTAGTTCTAGCAAAAACGGTGGTCTATACCGACCATTCTGCTCTTAGATACCTATTTTCAAAACAAGATGCTAAACCAAGATTAATCCGTTGGATCTTACTCTTACAAGAGTTTGATATTGAAATCCGAGATAAAAAAGGAGCAGAAAATCTCGCCGCTGATCATCTTTCTCGTCTTGAAAATCCCGAATTAGAAGTTCTAAATGAATCGGCCATACATGACAACTTTCCTGATGAATATCTATTGAAGATAGATTATAAAGAAATCCCATGGTTTGCAGACTATGCAAACTACTTAGTTTGTGGATTCCTTGAAAAAGGATTATCGTACCAAAGACAAAAGAAATTCTTCAGTGATATAAAACACTATTTCTGGGAAGATCCACATCTGTTTAAAAGTTGTCCCGATGGAATAATACGCCGATGTGTATTTGGAGATGAAGCTAGTAAAATTTTAAACCATTGTCACACAGGACCAACAGGAGGGCATTATGGGCCTCAACTAACAGCAAGAAAAGTTTATGAAGCTGGATTCTATTGGCCTACAATTTACAAAGACGCACACCTTCTTTGCAAATCCTGTGATGCATGTCAAAGGACCGGAAAAATAAGTCAACGTGATGAAATGCCACAAAATGTCATCCAAGTATGTGAAGTATTTGACATTTGGGGTATTGACTTTATGGGTCCATTTCCAAAATCTCATAATAATCTATATATACTCGTAGCCATTGATTATGTATCTAAATGGGCGGAAGCACAAGCTCTCCCAACTAACGATGCACGAGTTGTAGTCCACTTTTTAAAACGTCTTTTTGCAAGGTTTGGAACACCGAAAGCTTTAATAAGTGATCGGGGTACTCATTTCTGTAATAATCAACTTGAGAAAGTTCTTAAAAGATATGGAGTAACTCATAAAATCTCCACCGCATATCATCCACAAACAAGTGGACAAGTTGAAAATACCAACCGAGCTTTAAAACGTATTCTAGAGAAAACCGTAGGATCAAATCCGAAGGATTGGTCCATTAAATTGGAGGATGCACTCTGGGCTTTTAGAACAGCCTACAAAACTCCAATTGGAACCACACCTTTTAGACTTGTGTATGGAAAAGCATGTCATCTTCCAGTAGAAATTGAACACAAAGCATTTTGGGCTTTGAAGACATGTAATCTTGATTTACATGAAGCCGGACGTCTACGATTAAGTCAACTAAACGAATTAGAAGAATTAAGACATGAAGCATACGAAAATTCGTTAATCTATAAGGAAAGAACGAAGAAATGGCATGATAAAAGAATCAGAAGTTCAAAAGAATTTAAAGAAAGAGACAGAGTTCTTCTTTTCAATTCACGATTCAAGCTATTTCCTGGAAAATTGAAATCAAGATGGTCTGGACCATTCATAGTAAAAAGAGTTTTCCCATACGGAACGATAGAATTGATAAATTCAAATGGGATTGAATTTAAAGTTAATGGTCACAGAGTTAAACATTACATACATGGTCCGATGGAAGTCGACAACGAAGTTAATCACAATTTCGACACCACAGCTAACTAAGTGTGGGGAGAATCAAGTCTTTAAAGGATAATATGTATTTCTGTTAGAGTTAGATTGTCTGTTTTCGTGTAGTTCTCGAAAATGGAACACGTATGGTCTTTCCCTAGCAGACCCTAAAGAACTAGTCTTCTCCCCCCATTCTGAATTTTTATTTTTTTAGGTTTTTACGAAATGAAGACTGCCTGTGAATTAAACCATGGTCTAATGCTACACGCTTTGATCACTAAAAGAAATAATGACATACTACCGAGTGAATTAGTATCAGTAATCAGAGAAAGAATGGACGGAGTTAGAAAAGGATCCAGATGCGAAGATAATAAGTTACAATTTGGTAAAGGAAAATCAAAATCCGCAGCGAAAAGAAGAGCACGACACTTAGAACGATGTCACAAATGCGGAAAATGGTCACATGGAGGTAAATGTTCAAATAATCAAACCTATTCAAATACCGAATTTGTTACTTTATGCAGAGACGGACCGTTCATATGTTTAGAAGAAAAGACAATGAATGCTCGAGGTTACGCCTATGCAGCCATGGAAAACCAATTAAACCGACTATCTTATGAATATAATAGATCATATAACTAAGAAATCTATTTCACAGGTATGTCTGTACAGTTTTTATTTTTATTTTTATTTTTAACCTTTTGATAATAAACGCTAATTTGTTCGCTAAAAAGTATTAAATTGGTATTGAATAAAATTAGGTTTGGCGACCGAAATTATTGATATCATTCAAAAATTTATTACATCACTGCGAAATTTAACGTTTATTCTTAAGGTATAAATATCTTTAATCAATCAACCCAAAATATTTCAAAAATTCGTCATGAGTTAAATTAGGTCTTGGAACCGAAATTACTTTACCGAAAAGAGGGGCGCATATTTTTGATAATATTTGATTGATTAAAGTGGGATAAAAAGACAAAAAGATTTTTAATTTTATTTTTACCATGTTTTTAAAATTAATATTTAAATCTTAAATTAATATTGTAAACTTTGTAAAAACAATATATTTAAAATTGTAAATATTTGAAAAATTAATATAAGTTTGATATGAATTTATAAATTTTTAAATTAAGTTTGGTATGAATTTTTAATTTTTAAAATATGAATTTTTAATTTTATGCATTTCAAATTTTAAGTTTGGTGTGAATTTTTAATTTTTAATTTTTAATTTTTAATTTTGAATTTTATATTTAAGTTGTGTGAATTTAAAAACAAAAATTTACTTTATCTCATTAAGTTAAGAATATGATTTTTAAAATTCGTCGTAAGTTGAAGACTAGGTCTTTGAACCGAAATTGCTTTACCCGAGGGAGGGACGAGAACTTTTATTATCATTATTTTTAATCTTATTGATTTAAAGTATGCCAAAAACATTAAAAAAACCCAAAAAAATCTTAGCTTTTAAAACAATCGCTACAAAAAGACAAATTTTAAAATTTTGTCGAGGGACGGACTAGGACATCGATCCGAAACGACCTCGTCCTAAATAACAAGGGAAACAAAATTTTAAAATTAATTTCTTAATTGTTTTATAAGTTAAAGATTATAAAAAAAAAAAAAAAAAAAAAAAAAAGGGTAAACTCCGCGACTCGCGGAGTTTGCAGTGCAAACCCCCGCGACTCGCGGAGGGACCAAATTACAGAAAAAAAATAAAAGAGCTGCACGATCAGTTCACTCAACCCACACAAAAACACCCAAAATAACAGCGAAATAGCTGCGAAAAAACCCGAAAATCACCCCCAAAAATCTCAATTTTTAACCGTTAATCACCAAATCTTTTGCTAAAATCATGTTGAGAAGGATGATATCTAAGAATTACTCAAGAAAAACGGTAAATTTCTACACCTAAACACCATTTAATTCGAAATTAGGTGTTCTTGAGCTAATTTTTCCCCAATTTGATTTTGATGCTTTTTGGTGTAATTAGACTTAAATTGTTTATGTATTATGCTTGTATAACCTAGATTGATGCTGTTTAACATGATTAGAAGCCTTAAACTTCAAATTTTGAATAATCTAGGGTTTGTGTTCTTGAGCAAATTTGGGGCTTTTTGATATAAACAGGTTATGGCCGATTTTTGTCATGAATTGTTGCTAAATTGAGTAGTGTAACATGTCTAGGTAGTTAAATGATCCAAACTTTGAGCCTAAACATGATTTTGAGAATTAAAGTGGACTTTTTCAAGTCCAAAATTCATGAACTTAATTTTTGAAAGATAATGCCATTTGAGACTTGTTTATTTGCTAGTAATGATTATTTTGACATGTTATTTGAGTTGAATGCTTATGAACTTGGTGAAAATTTTCGTATATGCTTATTTGAAAAAGTGTAGATTTGATAAAAATGTGAAAATAAGCTTAAGTTTGATATAAATTGATAATGTCATTGTAATTATTTTGATTGATGATTTTGCTGACACTAATGCATATTTGGATGCACAAAATTTGTGTTTGATGTGTTTTGCAGAATGAAAGGGGTGAATCTTCATCCCAAGCCCGCCATGCTCCTGCTGAGAACTTGGAACAACAGGAGGTAGATAACTACTACAAGCAGGATGTACCTCATCCAGTCATGACCTTTTCAGATATGCACTTGGAACAGTTGCACCCGAACCTGAGATTTGACAGACTTTGGATAGATTATCCAAAATATCAACGGGGTTTGCATACTCTTCACTCTAAGGTTGTTGAGGTACCGAGGGTCATAGAATGGGGACCCTTGGAAGCTGTAGAATTGGCCGGGCCAATTAGGGAATTACTTGTACAGAGGTATGGTAATTCTTCTTTTAATGACTGGATATGTTTATTCACCATACGCAGACCTGTATATAAAGTATGGTGTGAAGAGTTGTTATGTAGTATAGAGTTGAATGATCGGGTAGCTAGTTTAACCGATCGTTCTTTTATTAGATTTTTGTTAGGCGGTTCGATGCGCCACATGTCTTTATTGGACATGGCTCAGGCTTTACGTATATATACGCCTGAGGAGTTAGCGTCTACCGATTGTAGAGGATTGATACTAAACGGTAGAAAGATAGATGAGAATTTTGATACACACGGTGTGTGGAGTCAAATGACAAGCCATCACCGTTTCAAAGGGGGAAACTACTCTTATTTGGACATAGATAGAGCCGAATTAAGAGTAATACATAGGTTTTTAGCTAATTCGATTACACAAAGGGGTAAAAACAAAGAAAAGGTAAATGAACAAGATTTGTTTTACCATATGTGTATTCGAGACCCACACAGCGCTGTAAGTATACCATATTGTGTGGGTTATTATTTATCAGCTATGGTTCGGGGGATGCGTCCACATAGCATAATAGGAGGTGGTATTTTTATTACTTTGATTGGTGAATATCTCGGTGTGGATATAAGTCGGGGGGGATTATTACTAGAAGAGCCGGAACCCCGCGACACTATAGGTTTAAATGTATACCATGGTGCGAAAGTTTTGAAGCGGCGAAATAACGCCGCAGTACGATACAATGGTAGACATCCACAGGTAGAGAGAAACCAGGAACAAGGTAATGTAGGAGGGGGGAATGAGATGCAAGAAATGCATAGGTTTATAGCTTCTCAGGAATACGAAAATGCTAGACAGAGAGCATTTGAAGATTGGCAAGTTCATCAGAACCAGATCATAGCGCATTGCCAACATATAGGTAGAAACTATATTCCTACACCGAAACCCGTCTTCCCTCCTTGGTCGATAGAGATGCAGCCACCATATCCTACGTATGATCCTGCCGAAGCATTCTATAGCACGTATGGTTATGCCTGGAACCCCTATTGGTACCAATATCATCCTTAGTTTACTTATTATTTTTATTATTTTGTAATTTGTAATTATTGATATGTTTAATACTTTTGTTAATATTGTAATCATTTTTATAATTATCTAACTTTTATTCTTAGATTTTAATAATTTTTGAATGTGGGGTAATAAACCAAACTTCAAAAATATGTATATATGTTTGCAGTTTATCTTATTTACACAACAGGGTAAAACAACGCATTTTCAAAGACTGGCATTAAGTTCAGCAAAAGCAACTAATTTTGACGACAAGATGCAAAATATATGTGAAATAACAACAAGACGGGATGAACAAATGATGTGCACCATTTATCATTCAGCAAACAAACGCCAATATATTTGGAAACTTTGGTAAAAATTTAATCATTTTCACACAAATCACCCTCAATAATATAATTTGTTACTGATTTCTTGCAAATGAGGGCATTGCAAGATCTTAAGTGTGGGAAGGGATTAAATTCTTTCGGATTTTAAAATTTTTATATTAAACACTTGGTTACCATTAAAAATACTAGTAAAGCAGTAGTTGTATTAGAATCTAGTGCTCTCTGATAAAAAAGAACAGCCCTAGTCTTATATACTGACTACCCAATTCTAGTAAAATTTTTCAAAATTTTCAATTAAATGAATTCAAATCATGTTTATACATATTTATGAACGATAAAACTAGGTTTTAACACCGAAATTATTGTTACCTCGGAAAGGACATAAATTGAGAAACAAACTAAAATGTTAAAATTCATTTAAAATGGAATAGAGGACGATAAAAAGGAAAATAAAAGCCAAGTGTGGGAAAATTTACCAAGTTATTTTAAACATATGTCACATATATCTATAACAAATAACTGAAAATACTTTTGCTTTGGACTAAACTAAACTGTTTTACCCAATGAAAGAAAAGAAGAGATGGATCTACACGATGAATCAATTCCATCATTAAAAGGAAGTAAAGTCTTCCGAAAAAGACACGCGCTTCTTGATTTAGGTCATGAAGTTGTCGTCCAGACCAGCTGTAGGTTGACGAAAAATCTAGAAAAGTCATCACTAAAATCAGCAGGAAATCCACGGACCTCAGCATTAAACAGGGTCGCCAAGTGGTCAGATTTATCCTAACCATGAGAAGGATTTATCTCGTACAATGGGGGGGCACCATGCAAATTAGCTGGATAAGACTAATGAATCAGATCCCCAGAAAGGATAATCTCCTTAAAGATTAAAAATCAGCTTTTAAGACTGATATTACTCAATCCTAGAGATTGACCTTAAAGATTGAGAATTACAAACTCATGGAATTCGATGATATCTAAACTCGAGCTTAAACGAGAAAATATTTTGATCAAAATTATAAACCGATTTGTTTTCTGAAAACCCTATTTTCAATGCGTTCATTACCATTGAACGTAAAATCCTAGGAATTCACCTGGAATTCATTAGGTCACCTGAACTAAATCGGGTGTCAACCGTAAGAACGGTGGTTGCATAGCATGGTCAAAGACAGGACCTTGTGCCAGACCGACAAATTATAAGGGTGAGCTTTACTATTGCTCCTACCAAGGATAGTAATTGCGTCCGACACGTTATAGACCATAATCAAAAGCATGTCACAGGACATTGCCTTAAACAGTTTCTTGTTCAACGCTTTCCTTTACAACCGGACGGTAGTTTGCCGAAAGGTAATATACGGAACAAGTAAACTGGACGTGTTGCTTTCCAAATACAAGGTTAGCAAGTGGGTGACACAAAACCGCAAGTTTTGAGCTAAAATTTTCAAATCTGAAACCCACCAAACCCACAAAAATATTTTGCAAACACCGGTAAAGGGTTATTCCGGAAAACTTATCTAGGGTAAAAACTAGATTTAATTTTCAAAAGATCAAATGTTTTCATAAAGATCCAATTTCCTTAATGGATCTAAATTTTCATAGTCATGTGGGACTGTAAACCATATCGTTACTACCATTGTTTATACCGCCGTATAGAAATCACTGATGTACAAAGTGTGAAGAATAAAGAAGTGATTCTAGTATTTCAAGACGATATTGCTTGAGGACAAGCAACGCTCAAGTGTGGGAATATTTGATAATGCTAAAAACGAACATATATTTCATAGCATTATTCCTCAAGAAAGACAAGCTTTTAGTTGCAATTGTTCTATTTACAAGAGATATTCGTTTAAATAATAAAAGGTGAAGACAAAAGACAGATTCGACGAATTGAAGACGCAAACGACCAAAAAGCTCAAAAGTACAAAAGACAATCAAAAAGGTTCCAATTATTGATAAGAAACGTCTCGAAATCACAAGAGTACAAGATTCAAAACGCAAAGTACAAGATATTAAATTGTACGCGAGGACGTTCGAAAATCCGGAACCGGGACTAGAGTCAACTCTTAACGCTCGACGCAACGGACTAAAAATTACAAGTTAACTATGTATATAAATATAATATAATATATAATTAATTATATTAATTATATATATATTATATATATATAATAAAAACCGTCGGCAGCAAGAAACTCCAAGGGTGTGAGCTGTAAATACCTCTCCGCGACTCGCGGAGTTTTAAGGGCATTTTGCCGCGAGTCGCGGAGCCCCAAAAATCAAGTCTGGCTATAAAGCAAACCGAATTCTGATCAAATTTCATATATTATTTCTCAATCTCTCTCTCAATATATACGATATATATATATATAATTTATATTTTAATTTTAATTTTAATTTTAAATCCTAATAATAAGGGTATGTTAGCGAATGTTGTAAGGGTGTAAGTCGAAATTCTGTCCGTGTAACGCTACGCTATTTTTAATCATTGTAAGTTATGTTCAACCTTTTTATATTAATGTCTCGTAGCTAAGTTATTATTATGCTTATTTAAAACGAAGTAATCATGATGTTGGGCTAATTACTAAAATTGGGTAATTGGGCTTTGTACCATAATTGGGGTTTGGACAAAAGAACGACACTTGTGGAAATTAGACTATGGGCTAATAATGGGCTTTATATTTGTTTAACTAAATGAAAGTTTGTTAATGTTAATATAAAGATTTACAATTGGGCGTCCCTATAAATTACCATATACACTCGATCGGACACGATGGGCGGGGTATTTATATGTACGAATAATCGTTCATTTAACCGGACACGGGAATGGATTAATAGCCACTAGAATAATTAAAACAGGGGTGAAATTACATTCAAGGGTAATTGGTGTAATTGTTAACAAAGTGGTAAAACCTTGGTTTACACGCAGTCGATAACCTGGTGTATTCATTAAACAAAGTATTAAAACCTTGTTACAATTCGAATCCCCAATTAGTTGGAATATTTATCTTCGGGTATAATAATAATTTGACAAGGACACTTGCAATTTATATTTATGACTGATGGACTGTTATGGACAAAAACCAGACGGACATATTAAATAATCCAGGACAAAGGACAATTAACCCATGGGCATAAAACTAAAATCAACACGTCAAACATCATGATTACGGAAGTTTAAATAAGCATAATTCTTTTATATCATATTTAATTTCCTTTATTTTATATTTAATTGCACTTCTAATTATCGCACTTTTATTTATTTTATTTTATCGCACTTTTAATTATCTTACTTTTTAATTATCGCAAGTTTATTTTATCACACTTTTATTATTCGCAATTTCATTATCGTTATTTACTTTACGCTTTAATTTAAGTCTTGTATTTATTTTTTTTACATTAGGTTTTAACTGCGACTAAAGTCTTAAAATCGACAAACCGGTCATTAAAACGGTAAAAACCCTCCTTTATAATAATAATATTACTTATATATATATTTGTATTTTTATAAAAGTAAACTAATATAGCGTTGAGCTTTGTTTAAAGATTTCCCTGTGGAACGAACCGGACTTACTAAAAACTACACTACTGTACGATTAGGTACACTGCCTATAAGTGTTGTAGCAAGGTTTAAGTATATCCATTCTATAAATAAATAAATATCTTGTGTAAAATTGTATCGTATTTAATAGTGTTTTCCTAGTAAAATAATAACTATTTTATATACACCTCGCTTCGCATCAGACGGCGTCGTTAACTTAGGTCCCGTTACGTGGTCATAAGTCTTTAAAACAAAGTTTGACCAAAATATGTCGCATTCATTTCAAAAGTAAAGATGTTTCCAAGGTTACAAAAGTAGTTTAACAACTAGTTACGTTACAACGTTAAAAGTACAAATGAAACCTATGCGACACAATTTAAAGTAAAGTCAAAAGACGCTCCATGTATGCATGTATACTCGACATCCAAGCAAGTATCAAAATGTGCGGAAGCATGTATCACTTAGCATTCAAGGACCTGAGAAAAACATAGAAAATTTGTCAACGAAAATGTTGGTGAAATCATAGGTTTAGTAAGTAAGTTGCATTGAACCACAAGATTTAGTATAAATTGATTATCCAAATTGTTTACATTCCAAAAGTTGTTGTTTGTATCACGAGCACCCAATTATCAAGGCTTAACTGAATGGTACCTCTGAATCATAGTGTTAGAACCTACACTATACCCGAAAATATATTTCATTCGCTAACGGTAGCGAACCGTCCGAATGAGGGCTCGTCAAGCCTGTATGGATCCACACAACATAAGTTCTCGCTTACACCCTACAAGTGTAACTAATGATAATTGAACTTGAGGATTTTTGTTCTAACTCGTATGTAGAATGTTTATTTTTGTTCTTGTGTTCACTTTGTAAGAAGAAACGTTTATGTTTTCTCATCCCAAGTATAAGTATAAAAGAGTAAAAGTGGGACTATGATCTCACCTTGAGTGCAGGAGTATAAAGGTACTTCATAAATTAAACGTGTGCAAGAATGAATGCTAGTCTTGACCTAAACGGTTGTATCAATATCGGTAAAGTATGAAGTCGGTCAAAGTTGTTCAATTAGTCCTATGGCTCGTTACGACTCGATTATATAGCATGTGAGTCAAGTTGTCAAGTTTCATGCAAGATATAAGTATAAAAGCAAGTTAGAATGATTGCATAAGTATTTGGTTAAGTTTGACTAAAAGTCAAACTCGGTCAAAGTCAAAGTCGACGTGGTCGGGTCGGGTATCTGACTATTGCACATAAAAACATAGTCATATATAAGCATGTTGGCCAAGTTTCATGTTAATCGGAGTTGCGAGTAAGCGGGAACGAAGATTGAAAAACACAAAAGTGAGTTTGCTCAGACGATATCTCGTGATCGCAAGGTTTAAGGCCAAAATAGCTTCGCGATTGCGAAGCCTTGTTTTTCAGCAGCTGTTTACTGAATTTGTTATATGCACAAACCAAACTTCAAACAAACACAAATTATGAACCGAAAACATTCAAAATGCATACAATACATCGTTGGAAAGGTATTTTAACGAGGAATACAACTAAACACATATCATTAACCAAATCCAACATTTACGATAACCGAATCCTCTTTGAATGATCATTTAATGCTCACCATTTAATGTTTCAAGCTCAAAAATGCAAATGATGATTCGGGAACTTAACACACACATATAATAAGCCGTTTCGTAGGTAATTATGCATACAATACTACTAAAGACTTACTAACAATATTGCAAAGCATTTAATGCATCAAAATTCACATTTAAGGCTATCAAACCCTAACCAAAAATCATAAACTCAACAATCATGTTAATGGAGTCTTTCTAAGTCAACCTACACATCAAATTGGAGCTAATTACGCTAGTAACACATTTAATACATGAACTTTAACATCTAACAACATTTAATCAACCAAAACTCAAGATTAAACTAGTCATTTTTCAAGTTCATGTTAGTTACACAAAAATGACAAGATCGAACAAATAAATCACACATTCATGTTAGACTCGAGCCATAGACACTAACTAACACTTTTATTAGTTAAGAACACCAAGAACAAAAATCTAGAGTTTTTGAAAAGCTTACCCCAAGTATTAAATTTGGTACCAAAATGAAGGTCTTGATTAGTAGATCACAAATATGTAGTTTGTATTGTTGTAAGCTTGCTAGATCGAATTTAGATGATGAATCTTTGTTGAGTGGGTTGAGAGAAAAATGGAAGTATCAAATAGTGAGGAGGTGAATGAATGAGTGGAGGAGATGGAGTTTTACCATTTGACCTAGTCAAATCTTTAGTCCCTTGGCAATTTTAGTCCCTCGAGTTTAAAAGCGGGTGCGTGAATTTTAAATACGCATTTTAACGGGAGATGTTATAATTAAATAACGTACTTAAAATAGTTAAACGGAAAGTAAATGGAAAAAGACGGGTCATTACATCATTGAAATTGAGTTTCAAGAACTTTACAATTCGAGTCACATAATCACCACCAACACTTGGGAGCATAGACTTTTCGCCACTTGCGTCAAATAGATAACTTGCGATAAGGTTGGAAATATGAATGTGCTTTTTCTTGTGAATACTATGGATCAACCAAATATCGAACAATGTCATCTTATCAACATCCTCCGTTCGGTGGAAGATCGATTGGCCTAAGAACCTTTGGATGCAACGAAGTATGGGGATTTTAAGCGCACTAGGAACTTGATTAGTGGGAGTTAGCTTGACATGATTAATTTTGTGATACTCTTGCTTGGGATCAAACTCGTTCAGATTGAAAGTTTCACATTTGGCCAAGTACGTGTAGGTGAAATTGAGATGAGAATCCATGTAGAGACCTAGACATGCCATGAATTGGTTCATGTTCATTTGCCTTTCTGCACCCCCTAACCTGAATGTGAGATACTTGTTGAACCATGGTGAGCCAAACTTGAAATGAACCCTCAAGGTTGCAAAGACCTCACGGGTTAGCAACGGGTAGACATCTTCTTTCATGTAAAGGAGAGGCTTCTATGTGCGCATAACTTTATGTGATTCTTCAACTGTGAACGCATCTTGAATCTAATGACCTAAACCCGCTAATTCAAATTCAGTCCAATTGATGTACTTGGCTGGGCACACCGGCATATGAATCATATTAACCATTTGATCTTGAATTTTTTCATCCCTTAAAATTACTTGCAACCATTCATGAGCATCGGTGGATTTTGTAAGTCCTTTCCCTTTATCACTCCCCTGAAATAGACTCAATAAGCAATAAACATTAAAACAATTCCATGACGTTAACATCAATCAAATATATCGCATTCAACCATTGATAGGGCAACATGACCCCTATATTTACTTTTAGGGCAAAAGCTTCATAACATGCAAATATGGTCAACATGGCTTAATTGCAAAAAGTCAAACCTAGTCCAAGTTCGAAAGTCAAAGTAAGCTTAGAACTAGGAGCATGCATTAATGTAGTAATTAGCCATACTATTTCTATTACACTCATAAACAAATGATTATCAATCACAAAGATACCCCAATTGGTCAAATATGGTCAAAGTCAAAGTATCAAGAACCCTAAATTCAATTTAACCGCATACAAGCATGAAAGTTGGATTCTTTTTTATCTTAGACATACAATAGAAGGATAAAGTAACCAATTTCATCATTACTACTCACAATTAAACATCATATTCAAAAACCCCCAAATTGGGAAGAACCCTAAAAATTCAAGTTGTAAGTTTTCACAATCAAGCATGCAAATCATGTTAGGTATCATGATAACAACAAAGGTTCATTACCAATTTAGCATAATCATCATCAATTTCTTCAAAACCTAGAAACAAGTAGAAGTAAGAACATAGCAAGAATCATGCAAGAAGTTGAAGATAAGTGTTAATGAAGCATAAATCTTACTTTACTCATGTTAAATCATGATAAGAATGCAAGAAATCTTCACAAAAGATGTTAATTTGGTGCTAGGGATCAAATTAGATGAGACTTAGCTGTTTTTGTGAGAGAAAAGATGAGTTGTGGGTGAAACAAATGAGGTTTTGGGTCGTGCAGAAAATTTAAATACCTAGGTCCAGGAGCGTCACTTTTGATATAAAAGCATCGTTCTAGGCAAACAAAAGCGTCGCTCTAGGAGAAACAAAAGCGCCGCTTTTCAGAGCAAAAGCGTCTCTCTTTCCTACTGCCCAATTTTTTTCCAAAATCATAGGTTAAAGCGTCACTTTTAGAAGCAGGAGCACCGCTTTTAAAGATCAAAAGCGCCGCTTCTAGGACAAAAACGCCGCTTTCATACCTGAATTCAATTTTTGTAGTTTTAAGTCCATTTTGACCCATTCACAAACTATTTTTGGTATTTTCTAGTTTACCCACATGCATGAAATGCAACTATATGCAAATGAAACTAACAAAAGGAATCGCATACAATCATACATGAAATGCAATCTAAAATGAACAAGTATAACACAAATGTGATTGTTTTGATCACGGGTCTATCACTTGACTCGTTTTAGCACAAGGGTGTTACTTTGGGTAGAGCTTGATGTCATCAAGCTCAATTGCATTGATGTCATCCTTATAAACCTTCAACCTATAACCGTTTACCTTGAAAGTATTTCCATTCCTAAACAACTCCACATAACCCGTAGGATAAGCCCTCTTCACCATGTATGGACCCGTCCAACAATACTTTAACTTACCGGGTGAGAACTTAAAGCGGGAATTAAACACTAAATCCTTGTCTTTTGGGTGAAATTCCTTAAGACCTTTTAGTCAGGCATCATGCCATCGGTTAGTTTTCTCCTTGTATGCCAAAGAGTTATCGTATGCTTCCAACCTAAGCTCCTCTAATTCATGCATTTGCATTATCCGTTTTTCCTTAGCTCGTTCTAGGTCTAGCTTTACTTCCTTAATTGCCCAAAATGCCTTATGTTCTACCTCAACCGGGATATGACATGCCTTCCTATACACTAGACGAATTGGTGTGGTGCCTATCAGTGTCTTATATGCTATTCTAACTGCCCATAAGGCATCATCAAGCTTTGTTGACCACCCTTTATGTAACATCCCGGGTAACACGTTCCCCGTAGCATGATATTGTTAATTGCTACGTATAAACGCAAACTTAGTTATTGTAAGTAGGCCTACTGAGAGCGACGTCTCTAACCATTTGACCGTTGGTCTTTGGTTACATAATAATAATTAAAACGACACTGACAGTTCAAGGTGTCCCGGGGTAACTTTGTTTAGTCTCGATATCATACACCTCAGCACTACTTACGAACTGATTAAACTTTATAACTAAATCTTGTGGTCTAAAAAACTATTATAAACCTATGTTATTCACTCAACCATTTTTGGTTGACACTTTAAGCATGTTTTGTCTCAGGTGAAGATTGCTAAAGATTGTGTGCTATTTGGACTTTGCTGCTTTTGGAGTACGCATTTTATCATTTATATTATTGCATTAAAACACTTAGTTTGCATTTACATTTTTAAGGATTCAATTGTAATGACTTATACTTTCCGCTACTTTAATACATTGGTTTTTAATTAAAACATCCCATTTAGAGTCATTCTCGCTTTACACTTGTGTTATGATATTGGTTAGTCACATAAGACCCCCGGTCCCATTTAGAGGGTGTGACAGATTGGTATCAGAGCCAGGCCCCAGACCGAATGTGCATAGCGAGGACGCTATGTCCCATTAGAGGGGAGGATTGTAACATCCGTGTTACATCCGTCCCACATCGGTTAGAGAAGGGAACGAAGCATGCCTTATAAGGGTGTGGAGACCTTTCCTAGCATGACGCGTTTTGGGACCACAAGCGCAGCAGATCCCATGAGAACTCTGCAGTTAAGCGTGCTCAGGCGAGAGCACTACCAAGATGGGTGACCTCCTAGGAAAGTGCTCGTCGTGTTTGGTCGCCAATAAAAATCCGTGCGCCTACGTGCAAAGCGGATGATATCATGCTACGGGGAACGTGTTACCTGGGATGTTACACTTTAGGGTTATTGCTAACCGTTTTCTCCAAAATCCTTTTCAAAGCACGATTGGTGTTTTCAACTTGACCACTAGTTTGGGGATGATAAGGGGTCGAAAAATGATTGGTTACGCCATATTTTTCCATTACTCTCTCCATAAGACTATTAGCAAAATGTGTGCCTCAATCCGAGATTAACGCCTTTGGCACTCCAAACCTAGAAAACAAATTCTTCAAAAACTTAAAAAGTACCCTAGCATTGGAAAGGCTTTGGCCTCAACCCATTTTGAAACATAATCTACCGCAACCAAAATATAGAGACACTTATTCGAGTTCGGAAATGGACCCATGAAGTCTAGGCCCCATACATCAAATATCGCACATATTTGAATGTCGGTTTGAGGCATCTCATCCCTCTTTGAAATGGAATTGGACCTATGACAAGAATCACAACATTTCACTAACTCATGGGCTTCTTTGAATATCGTTGGCCAATAGAAACCAGAATCGAACACCTTTTTAGCGGTGTGATTTAGCCCAAAATGTCCCCCTGTTAGTACACTATGACAACTACTCATAATATCTCGGGCTTCTTGCCCATATACACATTTTCGAATTACTTAATCCGCCCCAATGCGGAACAAGTATGGGTCAGCCCAATAGTAATACCGTAAATCGTTGAAAAACTTTTTCTTTTGTTGGTATGACAAACCTTTTTGTAAAACATTTGAGGCCAAGTATTTTGCAAATCAACAAACCATGGAACTTCATCCACTAGGTCAATCCTCATTAAATGTTCATCCGGGAAAGTTTTCCAAATTTTGTATTCGTCTAAAGGTTGAAGCTCGAGGTTGTCTAACCTTGATAAATGGTCGGCCGCTACATTCGCGGCTCCCTTTTTATCTCTTATTTCTATATCAAACTCGTGTTATAAAAGGACTCACCTAATTAAATGATGTTTCGAATCTTGTTTTTGAAAAATATATCGTAACGCGGAGTGATCCGTGTACACGATCGTTTTGGAAAGTACAAGATAAGATCAAAACTTGTCAAAAGTGAAGACTACCACAACAAGCTCTTTCTCAGTAGTAGTTGTAGTGACCCGAACTTTTCCATGTTTATATATATTAATTGAGATTGATATTTACATGATTAAATGTTTCCAACATGTTAAGCAATCAAACTTGTTAAGACTTGATTAATTGAAATATGTTTCATATAGACAATTGACCACCCAAGTTGACCGGTGATTCACGAACGTTAAAACTTGTAAAAATTATATGATGACATATATATGGATATATATATAGTTAACATGATATTATGATAAGTAAACATATCATTAATTATATTAACAATGAACTACATATGTAAAAACAAGACTACTAACTTAATGATTTTTAAATGAGACATATATGTAACGATTATCGTTGTAAAGACATTTAATGTATATATATCATATTAAGAGATATTCATACATGATAATATCATGATAATATAATAATTTAAAATCTCATTTGACATTATTAACATTGGGTTAACAACATTTAAAAAGATCGTTAACCTAAAGGTTTCAAAACAACACTTACATGTAACGACTAACGATGACTTAACGACTCTGTTAAAATGTATATACATGTAGTGTTTTAATATGTATTTATACACTTTTGAAAGACTTCAAGACACTTATCAAAATACTTCTACTTAACAAAAATGCTTACAATTACATCCTCGTTCAGTTTCATCAACAATTCTACTCGTATGCACCCGTATTCGTACTCGTACAATACACAGCTTTTAGATGTATGTACAATTGGTATATACACTCCAATGATCAGCTCTTAGCAGCCCATGTGAGTCACCTAACACATGTGGGAACCATCATTTGGCAACTAGCATGAAATATCTCATAAAATTACAAAAATATGAGTAATCATTCATGACTTATTTACATGAAAACAAAATTACATATCCTTTATATCTAATCCATACACCAACGACCAAAAACACGTACAAACACTTTCATTCTTCAATTTTCTTCATCTAATTGATCTCTCTCAAGTTCTATCTTCAAGTTCTAAGTGTTCTTCATAAATTCCAAAAGTTCTAGTTTCATAAAATCAAGAATACTTTCAAGTTTGCTAGCTCACTTCCAATCTTGTAAGGTGATCATCCAACCTCAAGAAATCTTTGTTTCTTACAGTAGGTTATCATTCTAATACAAGGTAATAATCATATTCAAACTTTGGTTCAATTTCTATAACTATAACAATCTTATTTCAAGTGATGATCTTACTTGAACTTGTTTTCGTGTCATGATTCTGCTTCAAGAACTTCGAGCCATCCAAGGATCCATTGAAGCTAGATCCATTTTTCACTTTTCCAGTAGGTTTAACCAAGAAACTTAAGGTAGTAATGATGTTCATAACATCATTCGATTCATACATATAAAGCTATCTTATTCGAAGGTTTAAACTTGTAATCACTAGAACATAGTTTAGTTAATTCTAAACTTGTTCGCAAACAAAAGTTAATCATTCTAACTTGACTTTTAAAATAAACTAAACACTTTTCCACAGGTTCATCCAAGCGTTTCAGTTATTGAAGAAAAAGCTAACTACTGCACCTATATTGTCATTGCCTGAAGGGAATGATGATTTTGTGATTTATTGTGACGCATCAAAGCAAGGTCTCGGTTGTGTATTAATGCAACGAACGAAGGTGATTGCTTATGCGTCTAGACAATTGAAGATTCACGAACAAAATTATACGAAGCATGATTTGGAATTAGGCGCGGTTGTTTTTGCCTTAAAGACTTGGAGGCACTACTTATATGGGGTCAAAAGTATTATATATACCGACCACAAAAGTCTTCAACACATATTTAATCAGAAACAATTGAATATGAGGCAGCGTAGGTGGATTGAATTATTGAATGATTACGACTTTGAGATTCGTTACCACCCGGGGAAGGCAAATGTCGTAGCCGATGCCTTGAGCAGGAAGGACAGAGAACCCATTCGAGTAAAATCTATGAATATAATGATTCATAATAACCTTACTACTCAAATAAAGGAGGCGCAACAAGGAGTTTTAAAAGAGGGAAATTTAAAGGATGAAATACCCAAAGGATCGGAGAAGCATCTTAATATTCGGGAAGACGGAACCCGGTATAGGGCTGAAAGGATTTGGGTACCAAAATTTGGAGATATGAGAGAAATGGTGCTTAGAGAAGCTCATAAAACCAGATACTCAATACATCCTGGAATGGGGAAGATGTACAAGGATCTCAAGAAACATTTTTGGTGGCCGGGTATGAAAGCCGATGTTGCTAAATACGTAGGAGAATGTTTGACGTGTTCTAAGGTCAAAGCTGAGCATCAGAAACCATCAGGTCTACTTCAACAACCCGAAATCCCGGAATGGAAATGGGAAAACATTACCATGGATTTCATCACTAAATTGCCAAGGACTGCAAGTGGTTTTGATACTATTTGGGTAATAGTTGATCGTCTCACCAAATCAGCACACTTCCTGCCAATAAGAGAAGATGACAAGATGGAGAAGTTAGCACGACTGTATTTAAAGGAAGTCGTCTCCAGACATGGAATACCAATCTCTATTATCTCTGATAGGGATGGCAGATTTATTTCAAGATTCTGGCAGACATTACAGCAAGCATTAGGAACTCGTCTAGACATGAGTACTGCCTATCATCCACAAACTGATGGGCAGAGCGAAAGGATGATATAAACGCTTGAAGACATGCTACGAGCATGTGTTATTGATTTCGAAAACAGTTGGGATCGACATCTACCGTTAGCAGAATTTTCCTACAACAACAGCTACCATTCAAGCATTGAGATGACGCCGTTTGAAGCACTTTATGGTAGAAAGTGCAGGTCTCCGATTTGTTGGAGTGAAGTGGGGGATAGACAGATTACGGGTCCGGAGATTATACAAGAAACTACCGAGAAGATCATCCAAATTCAACAACGGTTGAAAACCGCCCAAAGTTGACAAAAGAGCTACGCTGACATTAAAAGAAAAGATATAGAATTTGAAATTGGAGAGATGGTCATGCTTAAAGTTGCACCTTGGAAAGGCGTTGTTCGATTTGGTAAACGAGGGAAATTAAATCCAAGGTATATTGGACCATTCAAGATTATTGATCGTGTCGGACCAGTAGCTTACCGACTTGAGTTACCTCAACAACTCGCGGCTGTACATAACACTTTCCACGTCTCGAATTTGAAGAAATGTTTTGCTAAAGAAGATCTCACTATTCCGTTAGATGAAATCCAAATCAACGAAAAACTTCAATTCATCGAAGAACCCGTCGAAATAATGGATCGTGAGGTTAAAAGACTTAAGCAAAACAAGATACCTGGGAGCGTGAAGATCAGATGAAGAAGAAATACCCGCATCTATTTCCAGAAGATTCGTCAACACCTTCAACAGCTTAAAATTTCGGGACGAAATTTATTTAACGGGTAGGTACTGTAGTGACCCGAACTTTTCCAAGTTTATATATATTAATTGAGATTGATATTTACATGATTAAATGTTTCCAACATGTTAAGCAATCAAACTTGTTAAGACTTGATAAATTGAAATATGTTTCATATAGACAATTGACCACCCAAGTTGACCGGTGATTCACGAACGTTAAAACTTGTAAAAACTATATGATGACATATATATGGATATATATATAGTTAACATGATATTATGATAAGTAAACATATCATTAATTATATTAACAATGAACTACATATGTAAAAACAAGACTACTAACTTAATGATTTTTAAACGAGACATATATGTAACGATTATCGTTGTAAAGACATTTAATGTATATATATCTTATTAAGAGATATTCATACATGATAATATCATGATAATATAATAATTTAAAATCTCATTTTACATTATAAACATTGGGTTAACAACATATAACAAGATCGTTAACCTAAAGGTTTCAAAACAACACTTACATGTAACGACTAACGATGACTTAACGACTTAGTTAAAATGTATATACATGTAGTGTTTTAATATGTATTTATACACTTTTGAAAGACTTCAAGACACTTATCAAAATACTTCTACTTAACAAAAATGCTTACAATTACATCCTCGTTCAGTTTCATCAACAATTCTACTCGTATGCACCCGTATTCGTACTCGTACAATACACAGCTTTTAGATGTATGTACTATTGGTATATACACTCCAATGATCAGCTCTTAGCAGCCCATGTGAGTCACCTAACACATGTGGGAACCATCATTTGGCAACTAGCATGAAATATCTCATAAAATTACAAAAATATGAGTAATCATTCATGACTTATTTACATGAAAACAAAATTACATATCCTTTATATCTAATCCATACACCAACGACCAAAAACACCTACAAACACTTTCATTCTTCAATATTCTTCATCTAATTGATCTCTCTCAAGTTCTATCTTCAAGTTCTAAGTGTTCTTCATAAATTCCAAAACTTCTAGTTTCATAAAATCAAGAATACTTTCAAGTTTGCTAGCTCACTTCCAATATTGTAAGGTGATCATCCAACCTCAAGAAATCTTTGTTTCTTACAGTAGGTTATCATTCTAATACAAGGTAATAATCATATTCAAACTTTGGTTCAATTTCTATAACTATAACAATCTTATTTCAAGTGATGATCTTACTTGAACTTGTTTTCGTGTCATGATTCTGCTTCAAGAACTTCGAGCCATCCAAGGATCCATTGAAGCTAGATCCATTTTTCACTTTTCCAGTAGGTTTATCCAAGAAACTTAAGGTAGTAATGATGTTCATAACATCATTCGATTCATACATATAAAGCTATCTTATTCGAAGGTTTAAACTTGTAATCACTAGAACATAGTTTAGTTAATTCTAAACTTGTTCGCAAACAAAAGTTAATCATTCTAACTTGACTTTTAAAATAAACTAAACACATGTTCTATATCTGTATGATATGCTAACTTAATGATTTAAAACCTGGAAACACGAAAAACACCGTAAAACCGGATTTACGCCGTCGTAGTAACACCGCGGGCTATTTTGGGTTAGTTAATAAAAAAATATGATAAACTTTGATTTAAAAGTTGTTATTCTGAGAAAATGATTTTTATTATGAACATGAAACTATATCCAAAAATTATGGTTAAATTCAAAGTGGAAGTATGTTTTCTAAAATGGTCATCTAGACGTCGTTCTTTCGACTGAAATGACTACCTTTACAAAAACGACTTGTAACTTATTTTTCTGACTATAAACCTATACTTTTTCTGTTTAGATTCATAAAATAGAGTTCAATATGAAACCATAGCAATTTGATTCACTCAAAACGGATTTAAAATGAAGAAGTTATGGGTAAAACAAGATTGGATAATTTTTCTCATTTTAGCTACGTGAAAATTGGTAACAAATCTATTCCAACCATAACTTAATCAACTTGTATTGTATATTATGTAATCTTGAGATACCATAGACACGTATACAATGTTTCGACCTATCATGTCGACACATCTATATATATTTCGGAACAACCATAGACACTCTATATGTGAATGTTGGAGTTAGCTATACAGGGTTGAGGTTGATTCCAAAATATATATAGTTTGAGTTGTGATCAATACTGAGATACGTATACACTGGGTCGTGGATTGATTCAAGATAATATTTATCGATTTATTTCTGTACATCTAACTGTGGACAACTAGTTGTAGGTTACTAACGAGGACAGCTGACTTAATAAACTTAAAACATCAAAATATATTAAAAGTGTTGTAAATATATTTTGAACATACTTTGATATATATGTATATATTGTTATAGGTTCGTGAATCAACCAGTGGCCAAGTTTTACTTCCCGATGAAGTAAAAATCTGTGAAAGTGAGTTATAGTCCCACTTTTAAAATCTAATATTTTTGGGATGAGAATACATGCAGGTTTTATAAATGATTTACTAAATAGACACAAGTACGTGAAACTACATTCTATGGTTGAATTATCGAAATCGAATATGCCCCTTTTTATTAAGTCTGGTAATCTAAGAATTAGGGAACAGACACCCTAATTGACGCGAATCCTAAAGATAGATCTATCGGGCCCAACAAGCCCCATCCAAAGTACCGGATGCTTTAGTACTTCGAAATTTATATCATATCCGAAGGGTGTCCCGGAATGATGGGGATATTCTTATATATGCATCTTGTTAATGTCGGTTACCAGGTGTTCACCATATGAATGATTTTTATCTCTATGTATGGGATGTGTATTGAAATATGAAATCTTGTGGTCTATTATTATGATTTGATATATATAGGTTAAACCTATAACTCACCAACATTTTTGTTGACATTTTAAGCATGTTTATTCTCAGGTGATTATTAAGAGCTTCCGCTGTCGCATACTTAAATAAGGACGAGATTTGGAGTCCATGCTTGTATGATATTGTGTAAAAACTGCATTCAAGAAACTTATTTTGTTGTAACATATTTGTATTGTAAACCATTATGTAATGGTCGTGTGTAAACAGGATATTTTAGATTATCATTATTTGATAATCTACGTAAAGCTTTTTAAACCTTTATTGATGAAATAAAGGTTATGGTTTGTTTTAAAATGAATGCAGTCTTTGAAAAACGTCTCATATAGAGGTCAAAACCTCGCAACGAAATCAATTAATATGGAACGTTTTTAATCAATAAGAACGGGACATTTCAGTAGTGTAGTTCAATTGGGCCCCGTTTAAGGTCTTACTTGCATAATAAATTGGTCTAAAGTGTTGGACAACTCTTTGACCAAGCACCGCGCCAAGCGCATAATCGCTCGCATCACATATCAATTCAAAGTCTTTATCCCAATCGGGAGAAACAAGAATTGGTGGGTTAACGAGCTTTTCTTTTAACAAGTTAAAAGCTTTGGTGCATTCTTCATCAAATAAGAAATGTTGGTCTTTTTCTAACAATTTGGTCATTGGGCGAGCAATTTTCGAAAAATCCTTTATGAACCGCCTATAAAATCCCGCATGCCTAAGAAAGCTTCGGATTGCTTTAACATTCGATGGTTCCTGTAAGTCATTTATCACACTAATTTTGGCTTTATCTACCTAATTCCCGCCCTATAAATTTTATGACCTAACACTACCCCCTCGTTAACCATGAAGTGACATTTTTCCCAATTTATAACTAAATTTACATTTTCGCATCGGGTCAACATTTTATCAAGGGTTTTAAGGCATTGGTTGAAAGAGTCTCCGAACTTCGAAAAGTCATCCATGAATACCTCCATAGTATCCTCAACCATATCCGAAAAGCATGCATCGTTGGAAGGTTCCCGGGGCATTACATAGCCCAAAAGGCATCCTTTGATACGCAAATGTACCATAGGGACATGTAAAGGTAATCTTTTCTTGGACTTCGGGGTCTATCGGGATTTGGAAGTATCCCGAAAACCCATCAAGGAAGCAATAGAACTCTCTCCCGCTTAAATGCTCGATCATTTGATCGATGTAAGGGAGTGAAAAATGGTATTTTCGCGTAGCATCATTTAAACGTCTATAGTCTATGCATACATGTCATCCCGTGATGGTTCGGGTCGGGACGAGCTCATTTTGGTCATTTAAGATCACCGTGGTCCCACCCTTTTTGGGTTACACTTGGACGGGACTCACCCATGGTCAATCGGATATCGGGTAAATAAGGCATGCGTTAAGAAATTTGACCACTTCCTTTTTCACAGCCTCTTTCATGTTTGGGTTAAATCTTCGTTGTCGTTGGACAACCGGTTTGAAGTTCTCTTCCATGAGAATCTTGTGTGTGCACTATGATGGATTATTCCTCGGGATGTCCTTGATTTTCCATGCTATAGACGAGTGATGGGACTTAAGTAATGAAACAAGTCGTGTCTTTTGGTCTTGGGTGAGTCTCGAAGAGATAATCACCGGAAGTTGGTTTGCTTCCTTAATATAAGCATATTCATGATTCTCGGGGAGCTCTTTAAGCTCAAGAGTGGGTGGTTCTTCCCAGGAAGACTTCATACAAAATATATCCTCGTTTGGAATTGTCTCAAATGGTTCTTCCCGAGTAGTGTCACATTCAATTTCACTTTCATCAACATTAACGTTCATCAATTCCCTAAAGTCGGCCTCTAAATCCACAACGTCATTATCACAAATTTAGTTGAACCCCGTAGTATCAACCCCTAAAAGCTTTTCAAGCTCCTTATCTATACAAAGTTAATGTGGTCAAGGGCATAACACTCACCATCATCGGTGTTGCTCGGTTGCTTCATTGCTTCCCAGAGATTTATGGTAACACACTATTCACCAACTCCAATGTTGAGTTGATTGCGTTGTACCAAGATGACGGTGTCAGCGGTCACAAGAAATGGTCATCCTAATATGAGAGGGACTTGAAGATCCACCTTCATCTCCATGATAAGAAAATCAACCGGGAACACCAAGGTATCAATGCTAACCAAGATGTCCCCGGCGATATCAATAGCGGTGTCAAATGAATGTTGGCCAATCTTATTCTAATTCGAGTTGGTTTAAGAGGCCCAAGAACAAGTCTCTCGTAAAGTGAATTGGGCATTAAGGTAATGCTTGCACCCAAATCGGCGAGTGCATTGAACACTTCCGACTCACCGAATTCACAAGGGAAAACAAATTTTTCGGGATAACCTAACTTTTTAGGGATCCTCAGTCTTGATGCAAGAATCTTGTCACATTCCTCTTCGATATAGAAAGATGTTTCAACATGGTATTTTCCCCTTTAAGATATTAGTTCCTTTATGAACCGACCGTAGTTTGGCATTCCTTTAAGCACATCCGTGATTGGCAAGTTAAGTGAGACGTTTTTCATGATATCTTGAAACTTTTTGTATTGAGCCGCCAACTTGTCCTTCTTTAAAGCTTTCGGATATGGCACCGGTCATGTAGCCTTCAAAGGCTCATCACCCTTTTTCTTACCCGATTCATCATTACATGTACCCTCAGTTGAGTTGACCTTTTCTTTACCCTTCTCCTTGCTAACCCCAATCTCTTCTTCTATAAAACTTGGTGGTGGTTCTTGGTTGATAAAGGTTTGTGGATGGGGATCTTCAACCCCTTTAGTGGTTAAACTGCTTCGGGTGGTTATGGCATTAACATTCTCATTCCGATTTGGGTAGTTAGGGTTTTGGTTGGTGCTTTCGATATGAATAACACTTGTGTGTTGTTTTGTTGATTTTGGTTTGGTTGTCGATTATTGTTGTAATTGTTGTTCGGGTTGACTTGTGTGTTGGATGGTAAGGTTCCTTGTGGTCTTTAGGCAACTTGGTTGGAAAGTCTCCCCATGGTGCTCTCAAGATTTTGAAATGAAGCTTGTTGGTGTTTCAATTGTTGCTTCAAGAACTCATTCTCCTTCAACAAGAATGCTTCGGTTGTTTCTGCCTTCTTTATATAACTTTGCATCATTTCCTCCAAACTCTTCAAAGGTTGGGATTGTTGAGTATTTTGTTGAGGTTGTGGATTGTAACCTTGATTATTTTGTGGTTGACTATAACCTTGGTTGTTTTGATAATTCGAATTGGATTGGTTGTTATAAGGTTGGTTGTTGTAAGGTTGTTGGTTTTGGTATTGGAAGTTGTTGTTTTGGTTTTGGTTATAGTTGTTGTTGTGACTTTGGTTTCGGCTTTGGTTTTGGTTTGAAAATCCGGGTGGTGTATTGGTTTGATTGTTGAATGAAACTTGCTTTTGGTTAGGATAGTAGTAGCCTTGGTTTGATGTTCCACTCCTTTGACAACCTACTTGCATCGCAACTACCGATTGTTGTAGCTTTTTCAACTCTTTCCCATACATTTGAAATTGATTATTTAAGCTTGCAAGCGTGACTTGCCCATTATCACTCTCAACTTGTGCTACAGTTTTCCTTGTCAAATCATGCGGTGAAGTTGCCCATTCGTATGTGTTAACCGAGATGTATTATAGCAAAGTTTCGGCCGCGTTTGGCGATTTATACAAAAATACACCCCTCGAAGATGAATCAAGATATTGCTTAGTCAAAGCATTAGTACCCCGGTAGAACGTGTTGATGTACTCCTTCTTTGTCAAACTGTGCGGTGGGCAAGCTCTTAGCATCTTCTTGAATCGTACCCATGCATAATACAAAGTTTCATCACCCCGTTGGGTGAATCTATTGATTTCCATTCACAGACGTTCTACCTTTGACGGTGGGAAAAATGATTGATGAACTCAATGGTTAAATCTAGAAAAGTCCTAATAGAATTGGGTGGCAAATTCTGTATCCAAACTTTTGCATCTCCTTGAAGTGTAAAGGGGAATGCCCTTAACTTAAAAAGCGTCATCGGTGACATCTTTGGTTTTGTAGAGATCAAAAATATCGTTGAAGTGTTGAATATGCTCGAATGGATTTTCTTCTATTAACCCATGGAAAAACATATCTTTGATCATCGTGAAAAAGTTACCTCCAGTCTTCCAATTATCGGATCCAATTGGTGGGTTTGTAATAGCCGGAGCTATCACCGTTGGTGCCACCAATCTAGCGTTCCACATCGGTGTATCATTCGGATCATTTAGTTGCTCTTGATCAACCAGTGCACCTTGGATGATTGGATCACCCTCTTCATTGTGAATTGGTTGACCGTTTGGATCCATCTCTTCTAAACAAAATGACAAACCCTTAAAATTTTTCCTTAATACCCGTTCTTCTCTACGTTTATAAACCTCGTTCTTCTTTATTTCGTGATCGGAGAATGAATGTGTAAACTCTTGATCATTTTGGGATCTCCTTTTCATACACCAAAGGCACCTATCCTTCAATCACAACACAACACGAGCGGTTTTCCAAATACAAAATAAAAATATAAAAACAAGAAAAGTAACTTTTGTAAGGGCGAACCCTTACAAAAGGATCGGACGAATAAAAGCTTAAACCGAATATCCCACTAGCTAACTGCTCCCCGGCAGCGGCGCCAAGAAATTAATGATGCGTGCATAACAATACATCATTACCCTCTAAATTTATACGAGAATCAAACACTACAAACAACCACACACAACTAACGAGCAATTAGAACCCAGTTATTATAGCACTTCAATGTAAGTATTCTTTTCAAGTTCGTCCCAAGAGAGCAGTGTATGTGGAATAATTGAAACTTTTAATTGTCCTAAGGTTTGTTTGGTTGGGGGGGGGAGGTTATTGATTTTAATTAACAACTAAAACGTGCACAATTAAACAAACTTAAGCTTAACAATTAAAACTAAGTGAAAGTAGCAAGTAACGAAATATTAATAACTAAATTCAAATAACTAAGTAGTGTTCACTTATCTAATCCTCTCTATGCTTAGGTTGCCCCGTTTTTCCTAAATTACTATCGCACTAGTTGTTGAACTATTGAATGTTTAGCATTGCTACCAAACCTTAATCAAATAACACTTTACGAATTCACATTAGCATTGCATACTAAGATCAAGTTAAGCAAGAATGGTTATTGAAATTATGCTTGGGTTGAAATCACTTAAAACTCTTCAACTATCAAAATCACTTAAGATAATCGCACACCACTATGTTGACTAAAGGCCAATTGAAAACCAACTTAGATCAAGAACACAATCACTTGAAATCCCTAATCTAGTTGTCTAGATCACTCAAGGTGCTTAAGCACAAATTGATTAACTTCTCAAATCACTAAAAGAGCTACTCAATCTATGTAATAAAAGTAATGAAGCGACCCGTCCTAATCCATAAGGACGAATACAATAACATATGGATACAATGCGAGGCATTTGACCTCTATATGATACATTTTACAAACATTGCATTCGTTTTTAAAAGACAAACTTTTATTTCATCGAAAGTTGACAGGTATGCAGACCAATTCATAATATATCCAGACTATAATGACTTAATCTGTCATTTACTTAATAATAATCTTTATTGAACTCTACGACTTGAATGCAACGTCTTTTGAAATATGCCATGAATGACTCCAAATAAAGGTTGGTGAGTTCATTAGTTTATCATAAATAATTATTTCCATTAATTTAATAGACCACAAGATTTTCATTTTTATTTCTCATAAACATCATGCATCTGCATAAAAATCATGCATATGGATTGAACCCCAGGTAACCGACATTAACAAAATGCATCTAGAATATCCCCAAAACCGAACCACTCGTCTGTAGAGAAAAATTGAAGTACTAAAGCAGTTCAAATTCTCTGACTGGGGCGTGTCAAAGCCCATAGATATATCTTTAGGATTCGCGTCAATTGGTGGCAATTATAATAAACACCAATTCTTAGGCTACCAAGTTCAACAAGGGCGATATCCGGTATAAAAATTCAACCATAGAATGTAGTTTCGATTACTTGTGTCTATTTCGTCTAACATTTATAAAAGTGCATGTATTCTCAGTCCCAAAAATATATATTGTAAAAGCATTTAAAAAGGGAGCAAATGAAACTCACTATACTGTATTTTGTAGTAAAAATACATATGACGGCATTGAACAAGTGTAGGGTTGGCCTCGGATTCATGAACCTATATTAAGTATATATATTTATATGTTGGTCAATATCTGTCTAACAATTTAGGTCAAGTCATAGTGTATCACAATCCTAATGCTCGAGACTGATATGCAAAAGTCAACAAAAGTCAACTTAACCCAAAATGACTTCCAAAATCTATACATGTTTATTATATAACTTAAATATAGTCATTTTATATATTTAAATATATTTATCAGATTTTTTAGAGTAAATAATATAAATCATTTATTAATAAATAAAAACTTATATTAAAATTTATATATGATACAAATATACTTTTATATATCTTAAGTAATAAATTTTATAAAGTTCACTTAATATCATAAAAATATAGTGATATGTATTATTAATGTAATTATATTACGTGTGGTAAATATCCTTGTATCACATATTCATTTGATAAAATAATATTGATAAGAATAATAATAAGTAAAAGTTGTATTATTTTGTAATAATAATTATTATTATTATTCTAATAATAATAATAATAATATTTATATTTACTAATGATGATATTAATTATGATAAAATGATAATTCTAATTATGATAACGATACTTTTTAATATTAACTGTAATAATATTATATTCTATAAAAAAAAATAATTCTATGATAATTTTTAATAATAATACTAAAATGATAATAATAATGATATTTTATAATAACAATGATATTTCTATTAAAAATGATAATTTTAATGAAAATGATAGTTTTAATATTAATGATACTTTTAATAATAATAATACTAATATCAATAATGAAAACGATATTTTTATCGAAATCAATATCTTACAATATTTTAATTTCATCATGATACTTATACTAATTATTTCCTAATCGATTTGTTTAATAGCTTTTAGTCCTCTTTTATATCAAATTCATAATAATGATAATAATAATAATCATAGTAATTAGATGATACTAATATTAGTTTTAATGATAATGATACTAATAATAATAATTATTATAATAATACTAATAATTATTATAATGGTAATAATAATAATAATAATAATAATAATAATAATAATAATAATAATAATAATAATAATAATAATAATAATAATAATAATAATAAATTTAATAATAACCTTAGTGATAATAACGATTATAATGACCCGGAATTTTCTGACCAAATTATACTTATGAGATTAATATTTACATAAATTAAACCATACCAACATGACAAGCAATCCAAATTGTTGAGACTTGTATTTTTGAAAAGAGTTTTACACAACGTTTGACCGTCCAATATGACCGATGATATCACGAACTATATAACATACGATAATTATACGTTTGTGTATATATATGTATTTATATATATTTAACATGATCTAAGGATGGTTTAACATCTCATTGTGTACTAATGACAATGAGTTATAAGTATATTTTGAAACTACTAACTTAAGTTTTCAAAACGATAACTATACGTAACATTCTTTGATATATATACTTATAATCTATAATGCTTATACATGTATCGTATATATAATGTATTTAATCACTTTTTAAGGACTTAAATACATAAAACAATATAAGTATATTCACAAAAGATAGCTATATTTGAATTCTCGTTCCGTTTCCTCAAGATTTCTATACGTATATCTAGGGTATATGTACCCGTATCATACCCAGCTTCTATACGTATTTACTATTGGTATATACACATCAAATCAACATCCTAATCAACATTATTACTGCCCTAGATATGAGGTAACTAGAATTTGTCAAGTAGTATGAATTATTAGTAAGAAAACAAAATTAGGAATCCTTTTTTTTTATAAACTAAAAACGTTTTTATAAATGAACACCATTTCTTCACTCCATTTTCTCATACCTACACCCTCATTTATCTCTCAAAATACTCCAAACTTCATACTTGATCATCTCCAAGCATTTTCCCCATCATTTAGCTTCAATTACAAGCCTTAAACACCATAAGAAAACTCTTTCAAGAACATATCAAAATAACCACCCATTTGAAGAAGTTTACTTCCAACCTTTTGATCTAACTCCATCACTCTTTGATTCCAAGATTATTTCTTATCTTTTGCAGTAACTTTGTCCAAGTAACTTGAGGTAGTAACCTTGTTCATAATCTTATTCAATTCATATTCATATAGCTATCTTATTTTGTGGTATAAAATTTTAACAACAACAACATAGTTTGAATGATTTCAAACTTGTTCGCAAACTAAATAGATCCTTCTAACTTGACTTTTAAAATACTTCAAGACCTGTAATATATCATAATGATATGCTAACCTAACAATATATAACTTGGTTTTACAAAGAACATCTTAAAAACTGAATCTACGTCGTCGGAGTGCAACCGGGGGCTGTTTTGGGTTAGATAATTAAAAACCATCTTGAACTTTGAATTGGAAGTTCATGTTCTGGAAAAATGATATTTCTTATGAATATGTTAACACATAAAAATTTCATGGTTTAACTCAAAGTGTAAGTATTTTTAGAAAAATGATCATTAAATGTTGTTTTTATGATGGAAAATAATCACTTTCATAAGTTTCACCAAAGTTTGACCTATAACCTATGATTTCGAATACAAACTAAGGTATTTTCAGTTCATATTTTTAAAATTTGACTCGATCCAAGGAAATGGCAAGTTAAACCAACAAAAATGGAGATGTAATGAAGAAACTACGACTAAAACAAGATTGGGTATCTGAAGCTAGTTTATCTACGAAAATATTTGGAGAAAAAAAATTAATCATATCTTTTCTAATTAATATGATATTTTATATATAATTACTTATGATTTGATTTTATATATTTCAGGACCACCCGTAAACAACACGAGAAGATTAATCATAAGACCTCATGATTGTACGCAACACGTCATTTGACAACACGGTACTTTATGTACGCAACACGTCATTTGACAACATGGTACCATGGGTCGAGATTAATTCTGATCAATACGAATACGATGGGGACTTTATTTATTTTATTTAAGCAACTAATTTTGGACCACTAACGTCGGACTGCTAACTACGGACTAAGAAAATATTAAAAGTATATATATATGTAACGATTACTTAAAAAGAAAATATGTTGATATATTATATATATGATTATGTTCGTGATATCCATCAAAGACCAAGTCGAATTAAATACCTTCAAGGCAAAAGTGAGTTTCATTTGCTCCCTTTTTAATTGCTTTTGCAATATATATTTTTGGGCTGAGAATACATACGCTGCTTTTATAAATGTTTACAAAATAGACACAAGTACTTAAAAATATATTCTACGTTGAGTTGTACCACTGGCATATTTCCCTGTAGCTTGGTAACTACTATTTACATGGGTATTGTAAACGCGAATCCTGTTGATAGATCTATCGGGCCTGACAACCCCAATCGGACTGGACGACCAGTATTTAACGGTTGCACAGTACTTCATTTTGGTGACTAACTTGGTACGGTGTAGTGAGATTTCATAATAAAGGGAATATGCGACGTTGATTAAATGTTAAGTATGGTTACCAAGTGCTCAACCACTTAGAATGCTTTACATACACTTGCGAGTGTATTATGCTTATGATTATGAAATCTTGTGGTCTATTAACATATTGAAATGATTGTTATGATAAACCTATGAACTCACCAACCTTTTGGTTGACACTTTAAAGCATGTTTATTCTCAGGTACGAATTAAGTCTTCCGCAGTGCATTTGCTCAATATAAGGACATTACTTGGAGCCGATCATCGCAATGGGACCAAATGTTGATGACTTTGTCCAGGTGGATTAGGACGGGTCCTTTCAGTTGGTATCAGAGCGGTGGTCGTAGCGAACCAGGTCTTGCATTAGTGTGTCTAACTAGTAGTGGTTAGGATGCATTAATGAGTCTGGACTTCGACTGTGTCTACATGTCAAAAGTTTTGCTTATCATTTTTAGTCGGAAATCATCTGCTTATCATCCTTAGGAAATTACCTGCTTATCATTCATAAGTCTAGACACGTTTTACTGCATTTACTGTATTGATAGTGTATAGACGAATTCTTATCTTAGCATATCTGTTATTGCGAACTTTGACTGATATCTTTTCAAAGATTTTCCGTAATTTATGGGATTTTGGTATTATATATACATATGTAAATTATGTATTGAAGAGTACCAAATCTAACTCCTATAATCTATTCCATACCAAAAATTCATTTTCCCCATTATACAAGATGGATTCCGCATCTAGTTCGAAATCTTCAGATTCCGACCGTTATGCCGATATGGATTTCCATTCGGGCTCCGAAAGCAGCATCACCGGAATGGATCAACCAATTTCCCATCATCTATTCTGGATGAATTGGGGATGGGTTCGTAATATACTAAATCACTGGAGACAAGAAGAAGGTGATCCATTCCATCCACCAAATTGCCCTCTTGGCGATGAACCTGAAGCACTTACCGGCGAACCTATTCGAAACACCATTTTCTCTCTCATTTCTAGAGTATCTCGTCACGATTATATACTATCCCATATTACAAATCTTGTTCATTCGCTCGCTCCAACCGCTAATCATCCTGGTGTACTAGCAGAAGTTAACGAACTTCGCGCTCGCGTGACGGCTTTGGAGAACATGGTGCGAAGGTTGTAAACACCAGCATCAGCACCAGCAGCATAATCAGCACCACCATCAATAACATCAACAATACCATCATCACCACTAACAAACAACATCCGCATCACACGTCTCGACATCATAATCTATCCCACAAACATCAACATCATACGCACCATAGATACCAAGGAGTACCAACAATAATGAACGATGAAGTATTGATCCATAACTTCATTGATATTCTGCGAAGAATATGTGGTTTCAAAAAGTTTTAGAGATTTCTTATTCTAGCTCAAACCGAAAAGCAAATGAGATTAATATCATATTAACTCATTAAATTCATGATTTCATATAAAGAAAATATATATGTATATATGTTTTCATAAAGATTGTAATTAAAAGTTCTTTTGTACAAAATATTAATGGTGAAAATTTTTTTTAACGGGTAGGTAATACCCGAGGAATAATTAGATTTCATCTTAATAAGTTACATTGTACATTCATCGAAGTTGATTCAACAGTCATTTACTATCCTACTTACAACTACCGATATACGTATCCGTTCACTGCAGAATAACCATTTTCATTCAATTTCATATTTGGATTTTGACTTCCCAGAATCCAACAAGTCGCATATGAAGAAAACATATGACAAAATAAAATCTGTTAGAAACAAATAAATTAACTATGAAAAATTTTATTAAGAATCCACGCTAACTGTTCCAGCTAACTGTTCCTAGATAACTGATTACATTTTATTTATCACTGTTTATTTATCGCAATTTAATTATCGCACTTTTATTTATCGTCATTTAATTTCTGTAATTATTTTACTCACTTTAAATATCGGGACACGTATACAATGTTTTGACATATCATATCGACGCATCTATATATATTATTTGGAATCACCATAGACACTCTATATGCAGTAATGATCGAGTTCTCTATACAGGGTTGAGGTTGATTCTACAATAATATATATAGTTTGAGTTGTGATCGAGTCTGAGAGGTATACGGGTCTCGACAAGTATTAATTAATTCGTATATTATATATTAAACTATATATGAATTATTGGACTGTTACTGTGGACTATCAACTGTGGACTAATGACATTGGACAATTAAAATGAATTAAAATATTGATTATAACATATGAAAGTAAACATTTCTTCAAGATTGCCACTTGATTTCATCTTAAACCTCATTGTATCTCGACGATTACAATCAGCGTTCAAATCTATCATGATTCTTAAAAACACCTCAATCGAGAGGATAAACCAACCGCACTTCATCTACGGAAGAAAAGATTGATGCATATAGTTATGCACCTGAAAAACCCTCGGAAACTGAGTAAACGTTTGACACGTATTTGTTCTAGTTCCTTTGACATTGTTATTACCGAAGATTGTTTTGCAATCCCTTTCCAAAGTAGCTAATTTTGTCACAGCTCCAGCAAGTCAACTCCGACTTTTCATCCGAAACAACTTTATTATAACCGCGATATATATGCGTACTCTTTATTGTTACTGGGGAACCTTTTATATTCCACAATATTACCATCAGCGATTAATCATTCTAAAAACACAATTCTCCTGAAACTACCTCAGTTTGATAACCGATGACCCATATCAGTTAACTTTGAAAATGCTGACGAAGCAGAATGTTGTAGATGATCTTAATGGCCAAAAGTTTGATGATAAAGAAAGGAGTGTTAGGAACGCTCGATAGAAAATTTAGTACCGAAAAGCGGATTATGTGAAACTATGAAGAAAGCCGTGGACAAATCACAAAGAATAAGTTTGCCTTCAAAGAATCCAAATGATTCTGTGCCTGCTGAAATCGTTAGCAAACATCTTATTTCTCATTCTAAACCTTCACAGACAAATCTTCTTCATCATCCATTGATATTAGAAATTCTAAGATATTCTCGTATGTTCTATTATAAATATCCTCCATATTTCTGGCGATATTTTCACAACTATTCTTATTTGAGATCATTTATCTCTCCGTAATATCTGCAACATAAAAGAAAAAGTTAGTTTCTAAATTCTGAAACCTTCGAGTTTAAAATATGAATGTTTTGAAGTAGTGTTGGGAACTGAAGCATGGATTAGTATAATATAATGACACTTGATCAACGTCATTATATTACAGTAAGTTATGATGAGTTTCTAATGAAGCATGATGATTCACAGTACCGTCATCATGTGCCATTTACACGACTCTTACATTCTATCTAATCTCTAAACATATCAAGAGAATATTTTTCTGGAAGACTCGGTCTTCTCCAGGGTATTCTGGTAATTTAACAAATCAAAATCGTTTTATTAACATTTTCTTCTTAGAGCATTAGCTATGTTCATTCTGAATTTCATATCTACGAATTCCGGACCATTACTCGCTTGACTCGAAGTCAGGAAGAGAAAACGAAAGCATGAAGCTCCGAAAAATAATGAAGAATATAAACTTCGATAATAACGCCAAAATTACAAACCGTGTATATCGATGCAGATAGCAATATAGAGACACGGGAGAATTAGAAACACTATAAACACAAGAGTATAGTAGAAGTAAATAGATTCTTCTGGTGGTAGATGAAAAAGAAGAATGACATATATAAAAGTTAGGAGTATATCAAGAATCAGGACTGGATGGAGCATATTGATGAATGCTTTAAAGTAAGAATCAAGGGAGAAAGAATAGAAGGTGTGAGTCGTGGAAAATAAGGAAACGAAGGGATGAATTTATAATGAAATATCCGACAGAGCAATCGAAACAGATTATTGCATATAATCAAAGAAGATCCTGATTTCCTTAATCACCAAAGAACCAAATCTTATTACGTAAGATTCTCTTTAAATCCCTTAAATCCCGGAAATCAATCATAACTACGTCATCGGTTAAGACGAATATATTTTACTCATCTCACTCTTTTATGATAGTCTCATTTATATTCTTCGCATAATCGAATCGTTTTATCTACATTACTCAATGATGATAAAACTCCATTATCACCTTATATTTGTCATGAAAACCTTCTTATTGTTATCCATAACAACCTCTATCAAATTTCGGGGACGAAATTTCTTTAACGGGTAGGTACTATAATGACCCGGAATTTTCCGACCAAATTATACTTATGAGATTAATATTTACATAAATTAAACCATACCAACATGACAAGCAATCCAAATTGTTGAGACTTGTGTTTTTGAAAAGATTTTTACACAACGTTTGACCGTCCAATATGACCGATGATATCACGAACTATATAACATACGATAATTATACGTTTGTGTATATATATGTATTTATATATATTTAAGATGATCTAAGGATGGTTTAACATCTCATTGTGTACTAATGACAATGAGTTATAAGTATATTTTGAAACTACTAACTTAAGTTTTCAAAACGATAACTATACGTAACATTCTTTGATATATATACTTATAATCTATAATGCTTATACATGTATCGTATATATAATGTATTTAATCACTTTTTAAGGACTTAAATACATAAAACAATATAAGTATATTCACAAAAGATAGCTATATTTGAATTCTTGTTCCGTTTCCTCAAGATTTCTATAGTATATCTAGGGTATATGTACCCGTATCATACCCAACTTCAATACGTATTTACTATTGGTATATACACATCAAATCAACATCCTAATCAACATTATTACTGCCCTAGATATGAGGTAACTAGAATTTGTCAAGTAGTATGAATTATTAGTAAGAAAACAAAATTAGGAATCCTTTTTTTTATAAACTAAAAACGTTTTTATAAATGAACACCATTTCTTCACTCCATTTTCTCATACCTACACCCTCATTTATCTCTCAAAATACTCAAAACTTCATACTTGATCATCTCCAAGCATTTTCCCCATCATTTAGCTTCAATTACAAGCCTTAAACACCATAAGAAAACTCTTTCAAGAACATATCAAAATAACCACCCATTTGAAGAAGTTTACTTCCTATCTTTTGATCTAACTCCACCACTCTTTGATTCCAAGATTATTTCTTATCTTTTGCAGTAACTTTGTCCAAGTAACTTGAGGTAGTAACCTTGTTCATAATCTTATTCAATTCATATTCATATAGCTATCTTATTTTGTGGTATAAAATTTTAACAACAAGAACATAGTTTGAATGATTTCAAACTTGTTCGCAAACTAAATAGATCCTTCTAACTTGACTTTTAAAATACTTCAAGACCTGTAATATATCATAATGATATGCTAACCTAACAAGATATAACTTGGTTTTACAAAGAACATCTTAAAAACTGAATCTACGTTGTCGGAGTGCAACCGGGGGCTGTTTTGGGTTGGATAATTAAAAACCATCTTGAACTTTGAATTAGAAATTCATGTTCTGGAAAAATGATATTTCTTATGTATATGTTAACACATAAAAATTTCATGGTTTAACTCAAAGTGTAAGTATTTTTAGAAAAATGATCATTAAATGTTGTTTTTATGATGGAAAATAATCACTTTCATAAGTTTCACCAAAGTTTGACCTATAACCTATGATTTCGAATACAAACTAAGGTATTTTCAGTTCATATTTTTAAAATTTGACTCGATCCAAGGAAGTGGCAAGTTGAACCAATAAAAACGGAGTTGTAATGAAGAAACTACGACTAAAACAAGATTGGGTATCCGAAGCTAGTTTATCTACGAAAATATTTGGAAAAAAAAAATTAATCATATCTTTTCTAATTAATATGATATTTTATATATAATTATTTATGATTTGATTTTATTTATTTCAGGACCACCCGTAAACAACACGAGAAGATTAATCATAAGACCTCATGATTGTACGCAACACGTCATTTGACAACACGGTACTTTATGTACGCAACACGTCATTTGACAACATGGTACCATGATTCGAGATTAATTCTGATCAATACGAATATGATTGGGTCTTTATTTATTTTATTTAAGCAACTAAATTTGGACCACTAACGTCGGACTGCTAACTACGGACTAAGAAAATATTAAAAGTATATATATATGTAACGATTACTTAAAAAGAAAATATGTTGATATATTATATATATGATTAGGTTCGTGATATCTATCGAAGACCAAGTCGAATTAAATACCTTCAAGGCAAAAGTGAGTTTCATTTGCTCCCTTTTTAATTGCTTTTGCAATATATATTTTTGGGCTGAGAATACATACGCTGCTTTTATAAATATTTACAAAATAGACACAAGTACTTAAAAATATATTCTACGTTGAGTTGTACCACTGGCATATTTTCCTGTAGCTTGGTAACTACTATTTACATGGGTATTGTAAACGCGAATCCTGTTGATAGATCTATCGGGCCTGACAACCCCAATCGGACTGGACGACCAGTATTTAACGGTTGCACAGTACTTCGTTTTGGTGACTAACTTGGTACGGTGTAGTGAGATTTCATAATAAAGGGAATATGCGACGTTGATTAAATGTTAAGTATGGTTACCAAGTGCTCAACCACTTAGAATGCTTTACATACACTTGCGAGTGTATTATGCTTATGATTATGAAATCTTGTGGTCTATTAACATATTGAAATGATTGTTATGATAAACCTATGAACTCACCAACCTTTTGGTTGACACTTTAAAGCATGTTTATTCTCAGGTACGAATTAAGTCTTCCGCTGTGCATTTGCTCAATATAAGGACATTACTTGGAGCCGATCATCGCAATGGGACCAAATGTTGATGACTTCGTCCAGGTGGATTAGGACGGGTCATTTCAATGATAGTAATAATAATAACAATAATAATACTTTTACTTATATTAATAACGATAATGATATAATAATAATAATAATAATAATAATAATAATAATAATAATAATAATAATAATAATAATAATAATAATAATAATAATAATTAAATAATAATAATAACGATGATAATAATGACGATAGTAATAATAATAATCATTTTAATAATAATGATACTAAAATTAATAATAATTCAGTTGACCATATTTTTTATTCTGTTCATCGAAACCATAAGCTTTCTAAATGAAAAGTTATTAATTTTTTGTCAGCTTTCCAACGACATGCATATCATATATCTTATCTTAGTAGCATATGTATTAAATAAATGATTTATCATAAACTATTTAACGATGAAACTAAGCATACAAGCATGCATAATCCTATATACTCGAGCACTAGTCAAGGATACACTATTAATATATAAAAGATAACATATGAATGCTCACGTATCAATATTGTGGTTCAATATTGCAGGAAAGTACGTAGACGCAATGAAAATGATAAACGCTAGGTTGACCTCACGAGCAATACCCTCGAACAATACCCATAACCTCCATAGCTATAACACATAATTTCCTTGGCTCTATCCCATTTGAAAACTTATTTTGAAATCGCCTGAACATAACTCCATCGTAGTATTTTGTGTATACTAATAATATCTTGAAATAATACGGAGTAAATATATATATATATATATATATATATATATATATATATATATATATATATATATATATATATATATATATATATATATATATATATATATATATATGTAAATCGATTGAGAGAGTTTAGAGAAATATATTTTCAAGTTTCTATGAAATAATGAAACCTATTGAATTCTATTTATAATAGATTTTTGAATTATTAAAGTAAATTATTAAAGTATGAATTATTAAAGTGAATTATTAAAGTGTGAATTATTAAAGTGAATTATTAAAGTGAATTATTAAAGTTAAAGTAAAGTAAAAGAAAAGTAAAGGTAAAGTTAAAGTTAAAGTATAGTAACAGTATAAAACTATGTACGTATAATACGCGTATAAATATATACAATATTAATTTAAATCGTTATATATATTTAACAAAATAAAATATAAATATCGTTATCTTTATCATACTGGTTAAATAATGAGTTTTCAAAAGTGGTTCTAGATATATTTATAAAAGTTATATACGTTTTAATAATAAAGTTCTTTTTAAACTGAAAACGTTTTTGTACGTTTGAAACTAAATCAAATAAATATGATAATTTTGTTTTCCAAAACTAAATATATTTAAGAATCATTTTGTTAAAAGGTTAAGATAATGAAAATCGTTATATCATAAAATGTTTTAGAAAAGTAAAATTATATATACTCGTTAATAGGTTTCGAGTTTTTAAATTACAGTTTGTTGGTGGAGCGTGAGATAAAGTCCAAAGGTTAAATAAACTTATGAATCATCTTAAAGTATAATGCCAATTTTCTTAACTTGTCGATATCCAACATCTAAGTTATTTACACTCTACGTTCTTACTTTCATATTAAATAAAATGAAAGGTAACATAGTTATCTTATCAAGGTCACGAGGAAAATATTATAAAACATGAATTGGAAATTAAACAAGAATCTACACTAACCCTTGTCTAGTTCCCGTTAATTGACACATTTGTTTTTATTTATAAATCACTTTACCATTTTTCGAATATTGTTAAAAAAACATATTTCTTAAATTATAGTGGACCTCATAACAGAGACCCGTAATCATAATCACAATGTATCTGATAATTCAATCATTTGATATTATCTTTTAATTCTGTCGATAAATATATTAAATATATATTGAAACAAATACGTTTATGTAAGGTATTATACGTTTAATACTTTGTTAATATTCTCATTTTATAATATATATACAATATACATAATCATATCCATTTATATAATGGTTCGTGAATCGTCGGAATTTGGTCGAGGTTAAAATGAATGTATGAACACAGTTTAAAATTTTTGAGATTCAACTTAACAAACATTGCTTATCATGTCGGAATAATGTAAAGATAAAGTTTAAATTTGGTCGGAAATTTCCGGGTTGTCACAGTACCTACCCGTTAAAGAAATTTCGTCCCGAAATTTGATTGAGATGGTCATGGCTGACAATAAGTATGTTTTCATGACGCATACGAGCTGAAAATTAGAGTTTATCATCATCGAGTAATATAGACAAAATAATTTAATTTTGTGAAGAGTACGAGTGAAGCTATCACAAAAGAGTGAAATGAGTAAATGTAGGTTAGTTTTAACCGGTGATGTAATCACGGTTGATTTCCGGAATTTAAGGGATTTAGAGAAAATCTTCGTAATAAGATTTGGTTCTTCGGTAATTAAGGAAATTTGGATCCGCTTTGATTAAATGCGATAATCTATTTTGATTGCCCTGTCAGATATTTTACTATATATCCACCCCCTTCATTTTCTTATTTCAATAACTCACACCTTTTATTCTTTCTCCCTCAGTTCATACTTTAAAACATTCGTTATTATGCTCCATCCAGTTCTGATTCTTGATATACTACTAACTTCCATATCCGTTGTGACGACCAGGAAATTTTTGACCAAATTTAAACTTAATTCCTATATGATTTTGACACGATGAGCAAAGTCTGTAAAGTTGAGTCTCAAAATTTTTGAACTATTTTTATGAATTCATATGATTGTTGACTATTCCCGACGACTCACGATACGATTGCTTGTAAATAGAAATGCATATACTTAAACGTATATTTATATATATATATATATATATATATATATATATATATAATAAAATGAAGTATATATAAATATGAAATATATAATTAATTAATGATCACATGTATATTGTTATATATTAAAGTGTATAATGCTCAATATATGTTATTATATAATATGTAATTAATAAGTATTACATAAATAATAATAATAATATATAAGATTTAAAAATTTAAGTTAATTACAAAGTTAAAATACAGTTGTTATAGTAATATTATTATTACTTGCATTATTATTATTAATACTAATATCAATATTAGTATTATTATTACTGATATAATTATAATTAATAAAATTCTAATAACCTTAGGGTTACCAAAATAAAGATTTTTAAATATAAAATTTTTTATAAGAATAAGTGAAATTAAATAAATTATTAGTATTTTCAAAAATTACCATTTTATTAAATAGCATTAATATTGATATCACTCTTATTTTTAGTAATATTTTGATTAATATTATTATTATTTCTGTTATTATCATTATTAGTGTTTTTTTTATTTAACTGTATTCTTATTAACTTATATATATTACATAAAATTTATATAAAACGCGTATGATATGTTAATGATACATCAGATACAATAATGCAGATAGAAACAAAATCAGTTAGATATCCTTTTCAATTTCATAATTTTTTTCTTCTTATATTCCCTATCTGATTGATAATCCTGTCGATCCCATATCTTCTCTATAAAACAACCAAAAATCGATTCAGGGTTTACACATCAATTATTCAATTACCCTCTTTAATTATATTCTGCTGTAGAGTGAATTTAAAAAAAAAAAAAAACTATGCAGCAGTTGTTACCCTGCCACGATATCTTTTAATTCAAAGATCAAATTTCGAATTATCATCAAAATCTAAAAACACACTTGTGTTAGGAATCCTTTGGGCGAACTATCTGTAAAATTCAACATTTAATTCGTCAAACTGATTATGAATTTCGAGGTCAAAGTTTTAAAGAAAAAAAGTTAAACATTGTTCATCAATCAAATTCAAGTTTTATGTTCCATTTCAAGCTAAACTGATGAATTGTAGAGTTTATATGAACGATATACAACATTTTTTTTTTGTTACCACCGTCGTACAGCACAGCAGCAACACTCTTGTTATATATATATATATATATATATATATATATATATATATATATATATATATATATATATATATATATATATATATATATATATATATATATATATATATATATATATATATATATATTTTTGATCTAATTAACCACAAGTAATCGTAGCTGTCATGGTTATTAAATCTTAAAACCAATTCATGAATTCACTAAATTAATTGGGTGTTTGGACTTAGTCGAATTAATTGAAGAAAATGATTGTATCAGTTTGATACACGGGTAATAAACAAAAGAAACTGGATTAAAATAGAAACTGGGCAATGGCCCAACGGTTCAGAGTGTTACGGGTATTCAGGAGGTCTCGGGTTCGATTCCTGCTGGTGACAACTATTTTTTTAAAACTTCTTATGAGGTAGTTCTATTTTTCTAAAAATTATTATTATTATTATTATTATTATTATTATTATTATTATTATTATTATTATTATTATTATTAATTTTAAAACTATTATTATTGTCATTTATCAATTATTATTATTATTACTACCTTATTTTTATTAGTATTATATTTGTTATTATTATTATTATTATTATTATTATTATTATTATTATTATTATTATTATTATTATTATTATTATTATTATTATTATTATTTATGATTGTTGTTATTTAATATAAGTAATAAGATTACTCGTATAATTAATATTATTATCATTTTTGTTATTACTAATATTATATTATTATTATCATTATTAACATTACTATTATTATTATTATTATTATTATTATTATTATTATTATTAATATTATTATTACTATCACTGTTATTATTATTATTTTAAATAAATATTTCAAATATATCAATATAAAGTTTTAATACCTAAATGATATTTTTCTAAATGTCAATATAGGATACTTATAATACGTAACATATCTATTACTTTATATATATATATATATATATATATATATATATATATATATATATATATATATATATATATATATATATATATATATATATATATATATATATATATATATATATATATATATATATATATATATATATATAGTCAATAAATTACTAATATAAGAAACAAATTAAAATATAAATTTGTTCGATTTCGATTATACATTTTGATATATATATATGAATAATATAGGTTCGTGAATCGGAGGCCAACCCTGCATTGTTCAATGTCGTCATATGTATTTTTACTACAAAATACAGTATAGTGAGTTTCATTTGCTCCCTTTTTAATTGCTTTTGCAATATATATTTTTGGGCTGAGAATACATGCGCTGCTTTTATGTTTGACGAAATAGGCATAAGTACTTAAAATATATTCTACGTTGAGTTGTACCACCTTGCATATCTTCTCTAATAGCTTGGTAACTAATATTTACATGTTGGAAGAACATGTAAGCACGAATCCTATTGATAGATCTATTGGGTTTGACCACCCCAACCGGGCTAGTCGCTCTAGTATCGTAAACGGTTGCATAGTACTTCATTTTTACTACGCTTGGTACAGTGTAGGGAGATTTCATAATAAAGGAAATATGCCACATTAATTGTTAAGTATGGTTATCGAAGCGCTCAACAACTTATAGAACACTTTTATACACTTGCTAGTGTACATATATTTATAAACGGAAAGCTTGTGGTCTATTAATATATTGAAATGATTGTTATAATAAACCTATGAACTCACTAACCTTTTGGTTGACACTTTTAAGCATGTTTATTCTCAGGTATGAAAGAAATCTTCCGTTGTGCATTTGCTCATTTTAAAGATATTACTTGGAATCATTCATGGCATATTTAGGTCAGTACCTCGCAATGGGACTAGATGTTGATGACTTCATCCAGGTGGATTAGGACGGGGTCATCACAGGTGGTATCAGAGCATTGGTCATAGCGAACTAGGTCTTGCATTAGTGTGTCTAACTGATAGTTGTTAGGATGCATTGGTGAGTCTGGACTTCGGCCTAATAGTTGTTAGGATATATTAATAAGTCTGGACTTGAACCTGGTCTGCATGTCAAAAGTTTTGCTTACCGTTCTTTGATGAAGAATATCTACCTATCATCTTCAGTCTCGACACGTTTTATTATAATTAATGCATAGATGGTGTACAGACGAATTCATATCCCATCACATTAAACTTTGTCTGACATGTTTCCTTAATTTCCTCCGTAAACTACAGGATCTTTTATACTATATATAGGTATTCTATGTAATTAGAATATCATCCGATATCCAAAAATCATTTCATATCGAAAACCCTTTATCTAACCTTACAAGATGGAACTCGCAACTAGTTCAAATTCCTTAGATTCCGACAGCTATTTCGATATGGATTTTCACTCGAGCTCCGAAAGCAGTGTAGCCGGAATGGATCAACCAATCAGCCATCATCAATTCTGGATGAATTGGGGATGGGTTCGTAGCCTACTTACCCATTGGAGACAAGAAGAAGGAGATCCCTTCTATCCACCACATTCCCCTCTTGGTGAAGAACCTGAAGCACTTACCGGTGAACCTATTCGTAATACCATTTTCTCTCTCATTTCCAGAGTATCTCGTCATGATTACATACTATCTTAAATTCCAGACCTTATTCATCCACTCGTCCAAACCAATAATCATTCCGGTGTAATAGAAGAAGTCAACCAGCTTTGCGCTCGAGTAATGGCTATAGAGAATATGGTGCAAAGGTTACAAGTACCAGCAGCAGCACCGGCAGCAACTGTACCACCATCAGCAACAGCAACAGTACCATCACCACCACCAACAGCAACATCTGCATCCCACACCTCAACATCACAATCTGTACTTTGAGCATCAAAGTCATACACTCCATAGACACCAAAGACTACCAATAACAACAACCGATGAAGTATTAATCTTTAACATTATTGGAGAAACATTATGTGGCTATTATGTAATCTCTAACATTTTAGAGATTATTCATTCTAGTTCCAACCGAAACCAAATGAGGTTAATATTATATTAACTCATTAAATCTATAATTACATCTGAAGAAAATATATATGTATATATATTTTCATAACGATGGTAATTAAAAATTCTTTTGTACGAACTGTTAATGGTGAAAATATTTTAACGGGTAGGTAATACCCAAGGAATATTTAGATTTCACATTAATAAGTTACACTGTACATTCTTCGAATCTGATTCAACAATCATTTACTATCCTACTTACATCCACATATATACGTATCTATTCACCGCACAATAACTATTTTCATTCAATTTCATATTTGGATTTTGACCTATGAGAATTCAACAAGTGGCATAATGAAGAAAACATTGGACAAAATAAAATTTGTTAGAAACAAACAAATTAACTATGAGAAAAATTTTGTTAAGCATCCACGCTAACTGTTCCTAGCTAACTGTTCCTAGCTAACTGATTACATTTTATTTATCGCAATTTATATTCTCGCAATTTTATTTATCGTCAATTAATTTCTGTTATTTATTTTACGCACTTTAAATATCGGGACACGTATACAAGGTTTTGACATATCAAATCGACGCATCTATATATATTATTTGGAATAACCATTGACACTCTATATGAAATGTCCCGTTCTTATTGATTAAAAACGTTCCATATTAATTGATTTCGTTGCGAGATTTTGACCTCTATATGAGACGTTTTTCAAAGACTGCATTCATTTTTAAAACAAACCATAACCTTTATTTCATAAATAAAGGTTTAAAAAGCTTTACGTAGATTATCAAATAATGATAATCTAAAATATCCTGTTTACACACGACCATTACATAATGGTTTACAATACAAATATGTTACATCGAAATCAGTTTCTTGAATTCAGTTTTTACAGAATATCATACAAACATGGACTCTAAATCTTGTCCTTATTTTAGTATGCAACAGCTGAAGCTCTGAGTATTCACCTGAGAATAAACATGCTTTAAACGTCAACAAAAATGTTGGTGAGTTATAGGTTTAACCTATATATATCAAATCGTAACAATAGACCACAAGATTTCATATTTCAATACACATCCCATACATAGAGATAAAAATCATTCATATGGTGAACACCTGGTAACCGAAATTAACAAGATGCATATATAAGAATATCCCCATCATTCAGGGACACCCTTCGGATATGATATAAATTTTGAAGTACTAAAGCATCCGGTACTTTGGATGGGGTTTGTTAGGCCCAATAGATCTATCTTTAGGATTCGCGTCAATTAGGGTGTCTGTTCCCTAATTCTTAGATTACCAGACTTAATAAAAAGGGGCATATTCGATTTCGATAATTCAACAATAGAATGTAGTTTCACGTACTTGTGTCTATTTTGTAAATCATTTATAAAACATGCATGTATTCTCATCCCAAAAATATTAGATTTTAAAAGTGGGACTATAACTCACTTTCACAGATTTTAACTTCGTCGGGAAGTAAGACTTGGCCACTGGTTGATTCACGAATCTATAACAATATATACATATATATCAAAGTATGTTCAAAATATATTTACAACACTTTTAATATATTTTGATGTTTTAAGTTTATTAAGTCAGTTGTCCTCGTTAGTAACCTACAACTAGTTGTCCACAGTTAGATGTACAGAAATAAATTGATAAATATTATCTTGAATCAATTCACGACCCAGTGTATACGTATCTCAGTATTGATCACAACTCAAACTATATATATTTTGGAATCAACCTCAACCCTGTATAGCTAACTCCAACATTCACATATAGAGTGTCTATGGTTGTTCCGAAATATATATAGATGTGTCGACATGATAGGTCGAAACATTGTATACGTGTCTATGGTATCTCAAGATTACATAATATATAATACAAGTTGATTAAGTTATGGTTGGAATAGATTTGTTACCAATTTTCACGTAGCTAAAATGAGAAAAATTATCCAATCTTGTTTTACCCATAACTTCTTCATTTTAAATCCGTTTTGAGTGAATCAAATTGCTATGGTTTCATATTGAACTCTATTTTATGAATCTAAACAAAAAAAGTATAGGTTTATAGTCGGAAAAATAAGTTACAAGTCGTTTTTGTAAAGGTAGTCATTTCAGTCGAAAGAAAGACGTCTAGATGACCATTTTAGAAAACATACTTCCACTTTGAGTTTAACCATAATTTTTGGATATAGTTTCATGTTCATAATAAAAATCATTTTCCTAGAATAACGACTTTTAAATCAAAGTTTATCATAGTTTTTAATTAACTAACCCAAAACAGCCCGCGGTGTTACTACGACGGCGTAAATCCGGTTTTACGGTGTTTTTCGTGTTTCCAGGTTTTAAATCATTAAGTTAGCATATCATATAGATATAGAACATGTTTTTAGTTGATTTTAAAAGTCAAGTTAGAAGGATTAACTTTTATTTGCAAAAAAGTTTAGAATGAACTAAACTATGTTCTAGTGATTACAAGTTTAAACTTTCGAATAAGATAGCTTTATATGTATGAATCGAATGATGTTATGAACATCATTACTACCTCAAGTTCCTTGGATAAACCTACTAGAAATGAGAAAAATAGATCTAGCTTCAAAGGATCCTTGGATGGCTTGAAAGTTTTTGAAGCAGAATCATGACACGAAAACAATTTCAAGTAAGATTTCCACTCGAAATAAGATTGTTATAGTTATAGAAATTGAATTAAAGTTTGAATATGATTATTACCTTGTATTAGAAAGATAACCTACTGTAAGTAACAAAGGTTTCTTGATCTTGGATGATTACTTGGAATGGATTTAGAAAACTTCGAAGTAAACTTGCAAACTTGGAAGTATTCTTGATTTTATGAAACTAGAACTTTTGGAATTTATGAAGAACACTTAGTACTTGAAGATAGAACTTGAGAGAGATAAATTAGATGAAGAAAATTGAAGAATGAAAGTGTTTGTAGGTGTTTTTGGTCGTTGGTGTATGGATTAGATATAAAGGATATGTAATTTTTTTTTCATGTAAATAAGTCATGAATGATTACTCATATTTTTGTAATTTTATGAGATATTTCATGCTAGTTGCCAAATGATGGTTCCCACATGTGTTAGGTGACTCACATTGGCTGCTAAGATCTGATCATTTGAGTGTATATACCAATAGTACATACATCTAAAAGCTGTGTATTGTACGAGTACGAATACGGGTGCATACGAGTAGAATTGTTGATGAAACTGAACGAGGATGTAATTGTAAGAATTTTTGTTAAGTAGAAGTATTTTGATAAGTGTCTTGAAGTCTTTCAAAAGTGTATGAATACATATTAAAACACTACATGTATATACATTTTAACTGAGTCGTTAAGTCATCGTTAGTCGTTACATGTAAACGTTGTTTTGAAACCTTTAGGTTAACGATCTTGTTGAATATTGTTAACCCATTGTTTATTATAACAAATGAGATGTTAAATTTTTATATTATCATGATATTATGATATATAATATATCTTAGTATGATATATATACAGTTAAATGTCGTTACAACGATAATCGTTACATATATGTCTCGTTTCGAAATCATTAAGTTAGTAGTCTTATTTTTACATATGTATTTCATTGTTAATACACTTAATAATATATTTACTTATCATTTAACATAATTAACCAAGTGTATCAATATCTTAATATGATTCATATGTACCTAGTAAGACGTTGTTATAACGATAATCGTTATATATATCGTTTTCGAGTTTCTTAAATTAATAGTCTCATTTTTATGTATATAACTCATTGTTAAAATACCTAATGAGATACATACTTATAATAAAATCATGTTAACTATATATATAACCATATATATGTCATCGTATAGTTTTTACAAGTTTTAACGTTCGTGAATCACCGGTCAACTTGGGTGGTCATTTGTCTATATGAAACCTATTTCAATTAATCAAGTCTTAACAAGTTTGATTGCTTAACATGTTGGAAACACTTAATCATGTAAATAACAATTTCATTTAATATATATATATATAAACATGGAAAAGTTCGGGTCACTACAGTACCTACCCGTTAAATAAATTTCGTCCCGAAATTTTAAGCAGTTGGAGGTGTTGACGTATCTTCTGGAAATAAATGTGGGTATTTCTTCTTCATCTGATCTTCACGCTCCCAGGTGAACTCGGGTCCTCTACGATCATTCCATCAAACCTTAACAATCGGTATCTTGTTTTGTTTAAGTCTCTTAACCTCACGATCCATTATTTCGACGGGTTCTTCAATGAATTGAAGTTTTTCATTGATTTGGATTTCGTCCAACGGAATAGTGAGATCTTCTTTAGCAAAACATTTTTTCAAATTTGAGACGTGGAAAGTGTTATGTACAGCCGCGAGTTGTTGAGGTAGCTCCAGTTGGTAAGCTACTGGTCCGACACGATCTATAATCTTGAATGGTCCAATGTACCTTGGATTTAGTTTTCCCCGTTTACCAAATCGAACAACGCCTTTCCAAGGTGAAACCTTAAGCATGACCATTTCTCCAATTTCAAACTCTATATCTTTTCTTTTACTGTCCGCGTAGCTCTTTTGTCGACTCTGGGCGGTTTTCAATCTTTGTTGAATTTGGATGATTTTCTCAGTAGTTTCTTGTATTATCTCCAGACCCGTAATCTGTCTATCCCCCACTTCACTCCAACAAATCGGAGACCTGCACTTTCTACCATAAAGTGCTTCAAACGGCGCCATCTCAATGCTTGAATGGTAGCTGTTGTTGTAGGAAAATTCTTCTAACGGTAGATGTCGATCCCAACTGTTTCCGAAATCAATAACACATGCTCGTAGCATGTCTTCAAGCATTTGTATCGTCCTTTCGCTCTGCCCATCAGTTTGTGGATGACAGGCAGTACTCATGTCTAGACGAGTTCCTAATGCTTGCTGTAATGTCTGCCAGAATCTTGAAATAAATCTTCCATCCCTATCAGAGATAATAGAGATTGGTATTCCATGTCTGGAGATGACTTCTTTCAAATACAGTCGTGCTAACTTCTCCATCTTGTCATCTTCTCTTATTGGCTGGAAGTGTGCTGATTTAGTGAGACGATCAACTATTACCCAAATAGTATCAAAACCACTTGCAGTCCTTGGCAATTTAGTGATGAAATCTATGGTAATGTTTTCCCATTTCCATTCCGAGATTTCGGGTTGTTGAAGTAGACCTGATGGTTTCTGATGCTCAGCTTTGACCTTAGAACACGTCAAACATTCTCGTACGTATTTAGCAACATCGGCTTTCATACCCGGCCACCAAAAATGTTTCTTGAGATCCTTGTACATCTTACCCGTTCCAGGATGTATTGAGTATCTGGTTTTATGAGCTTCTCTAAGTACCATTTCTCACATATCTCCAAATTTTGGTACCCAAATCCTTTCAGCCCTATACCGGGTTCCGTCTTCCCGAATATTAAGATGCTTCTCCGATCCTTTGGGTATTTCATCCTTTAAATTTCTCTCTTTTAAAACTCCTTGTTGCGCCTCCTTTATTTGAGTAGTAAGGTTATTGTGAATCATTATATTCATAGATTTTACTCGAATGGGTTCTCTGTCCTTTCTGCTCAAGGCATCGGCTACCACATTTTCCTTCCCCGAGTGGTAACGAATCTCAAAGTCGTAATCATTCAACAATTCAATCCACCTACGCTGCCTCATATTCAGTTGTTTCTGATTAAATATGTGTTGAAGACTTTTGTGGTCGGTATATATAATACTTTTAACCCCATATAAGTAGTGCCTCCAAGTCTTTAATGCAAAAACAACCGCGCCTAATTCCAAATCATGCGTCGTATAATTTTGTTCGTGAATCTTCAATTGTCTAGACGCATAAGCAATCACCTTCGTCCGTTGCATTAATACACAACCGAGACCTTGCTTTGATGCGTCACAATAAATCACAAAATCATCATTCCCTTCAGGCAATGATAATATAGGTGCCGTAGTTAGCTTTTTCTTCAATAATTGAAACGCCTTCTCTTGTTCATCCTTCCATTCAAATTTCTTCCGTTTATGCGTTAATGCAGTCAAGGGTTTTGCTATTTTGGAGAAATCTTGGATGAATCTTCTGTAGTAACCAGCCAATCCTAAAAATTGACCTATATGCTTCGGAGTTTTTGAGGTTTCCCACTTTTCAACGGTTTCGATCTTTGCCGGGTCCACCTGGATACCTTCTTTGTTCACTATGTGACCGAGAAATTGAACTTCTTCCAACCAAAATGCACACTTTGAAAACTTAGCGTACAGTTTTTCTTTCCTCAATACTTCTAGCACTTTTCTCAAATGTTCTTCATGCTCTTGATCATTCTTTGAGTAAATAAGTATGTCATCGATGAAAACAATGGCAAACTTGTCAAGATATGGCCCACACACTCGGTTCATAAGGTCCATGAACACAGCTGGTGCGTTAGTCAATCCAAACGGCATAACCATAAACTCGTAATGACCATAACGCGTTCTAAAAGCAGTTTTTGGAATATCATCCTCCTTTACTCGCATTTGATGATATCCAGAATGTAAATCGATCTTCGAATAAACCGACAAGCCTAGTAGTTGATCAAATAAGTCATCAATTCTCAGCAGTGGATAACGGTTTTTGATGGTAAGTTTGTTCAACTCTCTGTAGTCAATACACAACCTAAATGTACCATCCTTCTTCTTGACAAACAAAACAGGAGCTCCCCATGGTGATGTGCTTGGTCGAATGAAACCACGTTCTAATAGTTCTTGCAGTTGGCTTTGCAGTTCTTTCATCTCGCTGGGTGCGAGTCTATAAGGAGCACGAGCTATTGGTGCAGCTCCTGGTACAAGATCTATTTGAAATTCAACAGATCGATGTGGAGGTAGTCCCGGTAATTCTTTCGGAAATACATCGGGAAATTCTTTTGCGACGGGAACATCATTGATGCTCTTTTCTTCAGTTTGTACTTTCTCGATGTGTGCTAGAACAGCATAGCAACCTTTTCTTATTAGTTTTTGTGCCTTCAAATTACTAATAAGATGTAGCTTCATGTTGCCCTTTTCTCCGTACACCATTAAGGGTTCTCCTTCTTCTCGTACAATGTGAATTGCATTTTTATAACATACAATCTCTGCTTTCACCTTCTTCAGCCAGTCCATGCCAACTATTACATCAAAACTCCCTAACTCTACTGGTATCAAATCAATCTTAAATAGTTTGCTACCCAGTTTAATTTCTCGATTCCGGCATATATTATCTGCTGAAATTAATTTACCGTTTGCTCTTTCGAGTAAAAATTTACTATCCAACGGCGTCAATGGACAATTTAATTTAGCACAAAAATCTCTACTCATATAGCTTCTATCCGCACCTGAATCAAATAAAACGTAAGCAGATTTATTGTCAATAAGAAACGTACCCGTAACAAGCTCCGAGTCTTCCTGTGCCTCTGCCGCATTAATATTGAAAACTCTTCCGCGGCCTTGTCCATTCGTGTTCTCCTGGTTAGGGAAATTCCTAATAATGTGGCCCGGTTTTCCACATTTAATACAAACTACATTGGCATAACTTGCTTCGACACTACTTGCTCCGCCATTACTCGTTCCGACACCATTTGTTCCTTTCGTTCTGTTAACCCCTGGTCCGTAGACCTCACACTTCGCCGCGCTATGACCATTTCTTTTACACTTGTTGCAAAATTTGGTACAGAACCCCGAGTGATACTTTTCACACCTTTGGCATAGCTGCTTCTGATTGTTGTTGTTGTTGCGGTTGTTATTGTTGTTGGGATGATTGTTGTAGTTGTTGTTGCTGTTGTTGTTGTTGTTGTTGTTGTTGTTGTTGTTGGGCCGTTTGTTGTAGTTACGATTGATGTTGCGATTGTTGGGATAATTGTTGCGATTATTATTGTAATTGCTGTTGTTGTATTGGTGATTTTTATCACCGTTTTCCTCCCACTTTCTTTTGACTTGCTTCACATTGGCCTCTTCAGCCGTCTGTTCTTTAATTCTTTCCTCAATCTGGTTCACTAGTTTGTGAGACATTCTACATGCCTGTTGTATGGAGGCGGGCTCATGTGAACTTATATCTTCTTGGATTCTTTCCGGTAATCCTTTCACAAACGCGTCGATCTTCTCTTCCTCATCTTCGAACGCTCCCGGACACAATAGGCACAATTCTGTGAATCGTCTTTCGTACGTGGTAATATCAAATCCTTGGGTTCCTAACCCTCTAAGTTCTGTCATGAGCTTATTGACCTCGGTTCTGGGACGGTACTTCTCGTTCATCAAGTGCTTGAATGCTGACCACGGTAGTGCGTACACATCATCTTGTCCCACTTGCTCTAGATAGGTATTCCACCATGTTAACGCAGAACCTGTGAAGGTATGTGTAGCGTACTTCACTTTGTCCTCTTCAGTACACTTACTTATGGCAAACACCGATTCGACCTTCTCGGTCCACCATTTCAATCCGATCGGTCCTTCGGTTCCATCAAATTCCAAAGGTTTGCAGGCAGTGAATTCTTTGTAGGTGCATCCTATACGATTTCCTGTACTGCTAGATCCAAGGTTATTGTTGGTATGTAGCGCAGCCTGTACTGTGGCTATGTTTAAAGCTAGAAAAGTACGGAATTCCTCTTCATTCATATTCACGGTGTGTCGAGTAGTCGGTGCCATTTCCTTCAAAATAGTCAAATGGAACAAGTTAATCATACAGAATATTAAGAGTAGTTAATAGTATTTCGTAGCATAATATGAACTCATTTATAAAAGCTTTTTCTTCATATTAGCGTTTTATAAGTTTAAATTCGGGTAGTACCTACCCGTTAAGTTCATACTTAGTAGCTAATATACAATTCAGCTACTACAATTCTATATGAAAAACTGATTATAATAATATTTCGCGTTCAAACTTTTATACAATATTTTACAAACTTACAATACCGCTTATTTTACATAAAGCATGAAATATAGCACACAATAACTTTGATACAAGATAGTTGTGAAGATAATTCTAGCTAGTATACAAGTCGTTCAGCAAAGGCAATAAAGACACGTAATTCATACGTCCAGAAACAAGTCATGCATTCTGGTTTTACTAGGACTACTTCCCATCCTTGGTCTTGTGGAACATAACCGTTATGGCCGTTGATAAGACAGCGTGTTGTAACGTCATCAAAGGGATGAGGGTTACATAATGACCAATAGTCTCGTAATAACATAAAAACCTCATTTCATACCCCAATTACCGACTCCGTCACTTGTGGGAACGTTTTGTTTAATAGTTGTAGCCCGATGTTCTTTTTCTCACTTTGGTGAGAAGCGAACATTACTAACCCGTAAGCATAGCATGCTTCTTTATGTTGCATGTTAGCCGCTTTTCCTAAATCATGAAGTCCTATATTCGGATACATTGAGTCAAAATAATTTCTTAACCCGTTGCGTAAAATAGCATTTGGGTTCCCCGCAATATATGCGTCAAAGTAAACACATCGTAACTTATGGGTTTCCCAATGTGATATCCCCCATCTTTTAAACGAAAGTCTCTTATAAACCAAGACATTCTTGGAACGTTCTTCGAATGTCTTACATACTGATTTCGCCGTAAATAGTTGTGCCGAAGAATTCTGACCGACTCTAGACAAGATTTCGTCAATCATGTCTCCGGGTAGGTCTCTTAAAATATTGGGTTGTCTATCCATTTTGTGTTTTTATACTGTAAAATAGACAAGAGTTAGATTCATAAAAAAAAAAAATACTTATTAATACAAGCAATTTTTACATATATCATAAAGCATAAGCACACTATATTACATATATTACACCACACGAATACAACTATCTTATTCCGACTCGCTCGTTTCTTCTTCTTCAGTTTTGGTTCGTTTTGCCAAGTTTCTAGGGATATATGATGTTCCCCTAATACGAGCTGTCGTTTTCCACAACGGTTTAGAAAAACCTGGTAGTTTAGAGGTTCCCGGGTCATTGTTACAACTTAAGGGCTTCGGGGGTTGACGATACATATAAAGTTCATCGGGGTTGGAATTAGATTTCTCTATTTTTATGCCCTTTCCCTTATTATTTTCTTTTGCCTTTTTAAATTCAGTTGGGGTAATTTCTATAACATCATCGGAATTCTCGTCGGAATCCGATTCATCGGAGAATTGGTAATCCTCCCAATATTTTGCTTCCTTGGCGGAAACACCATTGACCATAATTAACCTTGGTCGATAGGTTGAGGATTTTCTTTTACTTAACCGTTTTATTATTTCCCCCACTGGTTCTATTTCCTCCTCCGGTTCCTCCTCTTCCGGTTCTGATTCTTCTTCCAGTTCTGATTCTTCTTCCGGATCTTCTTCGGGAACTTGTGAATCAGTCCAATATATATTCGACTCTTCGTTATTATTAGGTGAGTCAATGGGATTTGTGCTAGAGGTAGACTTCTATCACACAATATCAAACATGTTAAGAGATTAATATATCACATAATATATACATGTTAATAATATATAGTTTCCAACAAAAATGTTAAGCAATCATTTTTAAAGAAAACACGGTCGAAGTCCAGACTCACTAATGCATCCTAACAAACTCGATAAGACACACTAATGCAAATTTTCTGGTTCTCTAAGACCAACGCTCGGATACCAACTGAAATGTCTCGTTCTTATTGATTAAAAACGTTCCATATTAATTGATTTCGTTGCGAGGTTTTGACCTCTATATGAGACGTTTTTCAGAGACTGCATTCATTTTTAAAACAAACCATAATCTTTATTTCATAAATAAAGGTTTAAAAAGCTTTACGTAGATTATCAAATAATGATAATCTAAAATATCCTGTTTACACACGACCATTACATAATGGTTTACAATACAAATATGTTACATCAAAATCAGTTTCTTGAATGCAGTTTTTACACAATATCATACAAACATGGACTCTAAATCTTGTCCTTATTTTAGTATGCAACAGCTGAAGCTCTGAGTATTCACCTGAGAATAAACATGCTTTAAATGTCAACAAAAATGTTGGTGAGTTATAGGTTTAACCTATATATATCAAATCGTAACAATAGACCACAAGATTTCATATTTCAATACACATCCCATACATAGAGATAAAAATCATTCATATGGTGAACACCTGGTAACCGACATTAACAAGATGCATATATAAGAATATCCCCATCATTTCGGGACACCCTTCGGATATGATATAAAGTTCGAAGTACTAAAGCATCCGGTACTTTGGATGGGGTTTGTTAGGCCCAATAGATCTATCTTTAGGATTCGCGTCAATTAGGGTGTCTGTTCCCTAATTCTTAGATTACCAGACTTAATAAAAAGAGGCATATTCGATTTCGATAATTCAACCATAGAATGTAGTTTCACGTACTTGTGTCTATTTTGTAAATCATTTATAAAACCTGCATGTATTCTCATCCCAAAAATATTAGATTTTAAAAGTGGGACTATAACTCACTTTCACAGATTTTTACTTCGTCGGGAAGTAAGACTTGGCCACTGGTTGATTCACGAACCTATAACAATATATACATATATATCAAAGTATGTTCAAAATATATTTACAACACCTTTAATATATTTTGATGTTTTAAGTTTATTAAGTCAGCTGTCCTCGTTAGTAACTTACAACTAGTTGTCCATAGTAAGATGTACAGAAATAAATTGATAAATATTATCTTGAATCAATCCACGACCCAGTGTATACGTATCTCAGTATTGATCACAACTCAAACTATATATATTTTGGAATCAACCTCAACCCTGTATAGCTAACTTCAACATTCACATATAGAGTGTCTATGGTTGTTCCGAAATATATATAGATGTGTCGACATGATAGGTCGAAACATTGTATACGTGTCTATGGTATCTCAAGATTACATAATATATAATACAAGTTGATTAAGTTATGGTTGGAATAGATTTGTTACCAATTTTCACGTAGCTAAAATGAGAAAAATTATCCAATCTTGTTTTACCCATAACTTCTTCATTTTAAATCCGTTTTGAGTGAATCAAATTGCTGTGGTTTCATATTGAACTCTATTTTATGAATCTAAACAGAAAAAGTATAGGTTTATAGTCGTAAAAATAAGTTACAAGTCATTTTTGTAAAGGTAGTCATTTCAGTCGAAAGAACGACGTCTAGATGACCATTTTAGAAAACATACTTCCACTTTGAGTTTAACCATAATTTTTGGATATAGTTTCATGTTCATAATAAAAATCATTTTCCCCGAATAACAACTTTTAAATCAAAGTTTATCATAGTTTTTAATTAACTAACCCAAAACAGCCCGCGGTGTTACTACGACAGCGTAAATCCGGTTTTACGGTGTTTTTCGTGTTTCCAGGTTTTAAATCATTAAGTTAGCATATCATATAGATATATAACATGTGTTTAGTTGATTTTAAAAGTCAAGTTAGAAGGATTAACTTTTCTTTGCGAAAAAGTTTAGAATTAACTAAACTATGTTCTAGTGATTACAAGTTTAAACCTTCGAATAAGATAGCTTTATATGTATGAATCGAATGATGTTATGAACATCATTACTACCTCAAGTTCCTTGGATAAACCTACTGAAAATGAGAAAAATAGATCTAGCTTCAAAGGATCCTTGGATGGCTTGAAAGTTCTTGAAGCAGAATCATGACACGAAAACAATTTCAAGTAAGATTTCCACTCGAAATAAGATTGTTATAATTATAGAAATTGAATTAAAGTTTGAATATGATTATTACCTTGTATTAGAAAGATAACCTACTGTAAGTAACAAAGGTTTCTTGATCTTGTATGATTACTTGGAATGGATTTAGAAAACTTGGAAGTAAACTTGCAATCTTGGAAGTATTCTTGATTTTATGAAACTAGAACTTTTGGAATTTATGAAGAACACTTAGAACTTGAAGATAGAACTTGAGAGAGATCAATTAGATGAATAAAATTGAAGAATGAAAGTATTTGTAGGTGTTTTTGGTCGTTGGTGTATGGATTAGATATAAAGGATATGTAATTTTGTTTTCATGTAAATAAGTCATGAATGATTACTCATATTTTTGTAATTTTATGAGATATTTCATGCTAGTTGACAAATGATGGTTCCAACATGTGTTAGGTGACTCACATTGGCTGTTAAGAGCTGATCATTGGAGTGTATATACCAATAGTACATACATCTAAAAGCTGTGTATTGTACGAGTACGAATACGGGTGCATACGAGTAGAATTGTTGATGAAACTGAACGAGGATGTAATTGTAAGAATTTTTGTTAAGTAGAAGTATTTTGATAAGTGTCTTGAAGTCTTTAAAAAGTGTATGAATACATATTAAAACACTACATGTATATACATTTTAACTGAGTCGTTAAGTCATCGTTAGTCGTTACATGTAAACGTTGTTTTGAAACCTTTAGGTTAACGATCTTGTTGAATGTTTTTAACCCATTGTTTATTATAACAAATGAGATGTAAAATTGTTATATTATCATGATATTATGATATATAATATATCTTAGTATGATATATATACAGTTAAATGTCGTTACAACGATAATCGTTACATATATGTCTCGTTTCGAAATCATTAAGTTAGTAGTCTTATTTTTACATATGTATTTCATTGTAAATACACTTAATAATATATTTAATTATCATTTAACATAATTAACCAAGTGTATCAATATCTTAATATGATTCATATGTACCTAGTAAGACGTTGTTATAACGATAATCGATATATATATCGTTTTCGAGTTTCTTAAATTAATAGTCTCATTTTTATGTATATAACTCATTGTTAAAATACCTAATGAGATACATACTTATAATAAAATCATTTTAACTATATATATATATAACCATATATATGTCATCGTATAGTTTTTACAAGTTTTAACGTTCGTGAATCACCGGTCAACTTGGGTGGTCAATTGTCTATATGAAACCTATTTCAATTAATCAAGTCTTAACAAGTTTGATTGCTTAACATGTTGGAAACACTTAATCATGTAAATAACAATTTCATTTAATATATATATAAACATGGAAAAGTTCGGGTCACTACACTATATGCGGTAATGATCGAGTTAGCTATACAGGGTTGAGGTTGATTCTAAAATAATATATATACTTTGAGTTGTGATCGAGTCTGAGACATGTATACAATGGGTCACGATACGTATTAATTAATTCGAATATTATATATTAAATTATATATGAATTATTGAATTACTAATTGTGGAATATTAACTGTGGACTGCCAACATTGGATAATTAAAAGGAACTAAAATATTGATTATAACATATGAAACTAAACATTTCTTCAAGTTTGCCACTTGATTTCATCTTAAACATCATTTGCATCTTGACGATTACAATAAGTGTTTTATCATCTAAAAACATAATTCTCCTGAAACCACCTAGGATTGATAATCGATGATTCAGATATTGTAGCATTAAATGCAGAGGAAACAGAAAAATTGTAGATGGTCTAAACGGCCAAAAGTTTGATGATAAAGAAGGGAGTGTTAGGAACGCTCGATAGAAAATTTGGTACTAAAAAAGGGATTGAGCAAACCATGAAGGAGATCAAGGCCAAATACAAGGACCATACCATATATTCAAAGAATCCAAGTAATTCTGGATCCGATGAAATCTTCAACGAATATCTTGCTCCGTACTCATGTTAAAATCTTGCGAAAAATCTTTCTTCATCAACCTTCGAACTTAGAAATTCCAATATATCATCATAAATATCCTCGATATTTCTGAGGATATTTTCATAAGTATTCTTGTTTGAAATTTTATACCTCTTCGTGCTTTCTGTATTTCATTGGAAACCTCTGTAAAATCTAAGTATAATTACGAATGAATTCTGGAGAAGTGTTAAGAATTTGAGCATGAGTTAGTATAATATAATGACACTTGGCCAACGTGATTATATTACAGTAAGTCATGCTGGGAGTTCTAATGAAACATGATGATTAAAAGACTATACTATCATCATGTGCCATGTTACATAACTCTTTCATTCTGCTTAACTTCTGAACATATCAAGAAAATATATTCTTGATAGTTCTATCCTCAGTAATTCTGGTATTTTGACAAATCAAATCGTGCTATTACGTTCTTTCTTATTTAGAACATTAAGTTCATTCGAAACTTCATACTTACGAATTCTGGACCATTACTCGCTTTACTAGAGGTCGAGAAGAAAATAAAAAGGCAAAGAGCTCCCAAAATATAAGAGGAAATATAAAGCCCAATAACAACACGGAGGTTACAAACCGTGGATATTAATATGAATAGCAATATAAAGACACGGTAGAATTAAGAATAGTATCACCCCAAGGTAATAGTAGAAGTAAACAGATTCTTCTGGTGGAAGATTAAAAAGAAGGATGACAGAAATGATAATTAGGAAAATATTAAGGATTAGAACTGGATGAAGCATTTTCACAATCTTTTAGAAGTAAGAATTAAGAAAGAAAGTATAGGAGTGATGAAAATAATGGAACGGAAGAGTTTAATTTATAATGAAAATATCAGACGTAGCAATCAAGACAAATGACCACATTGAATTAAAAAGATCCTAATTTCCTTAAATTCCGAAGACTCATATTTTATTTAGATTTCGAAGATTTTTTTAATCCCTTGAATTCCGGAAATTCAACCAAGGCAACGTCAAATGAATAGACGCACCTTATTTTCTACATTCAAATGTGACAACGTCAAAAGTTAAGACGAACTTCTAGTTACTTCATTTCACTCTTTTGTGATAGCTTCACTCGTACTCTTCACAAAAATCAAATTGTTTTATTCATATTACTTGATGATGATAAAACTCTAAATTTTCAGCTGGTATGTGTCATGAAAACATACTTATTGTTATCCATGACCATTCCACTCAAATTTCGGGACGAAATTTCTTTAACGGGTAGGTACAGTGACGACCCAAAAATTTTTGACCAAATTTAAACTTAATTCCTATATGA